>NC_041383.1:476901584-476902088 GCF_002162155.2 Triticum dicoccoides | reverse complement strand
TTTTTCTGTTTTTTCTTTTTTTTTGTTGTTTAATTGTTAGTGTTAGATTTAGTGTTAGAAAAGAAGAAGATTTAGTGTTAGTGTTAGAAAAAAGAATATGTAGAAGAAAAGAAGAAGAAGAAGAAAAGAAGAAGAAGAAGAAAAGAAGTAGAAGTAGAAGAAGAAGAAAAGAAGAAAAGAAAAGAAGTAAAAGAAGTAGAAAAAAGATGAAAAAGAATAAGAAGAAAAGAAGTAGAAGAAGTAGAAGAAGAAGAAAAGAAGAAAATAAAACAAGTAAAGGAAGTAGAAAAAAGATGAAAAAAGAAGAAGACGAAGAAAAGAAGTAGAAGAAGTAGAAGAAGAAGAAAAGAAGAAAAGAAAAGAAGTAAAAGAAGTAGAAAAAAGACACCCCGACACCACACCCCGACAACCCGACACCACACTTCGACACCCCGACACCCTGACCCCCTGACCCAGACACCCCGACCCCGACAACACACCCCGACCACGACACAACACCCCGAC
>NC_041383.1:476890155-476901380 GCF_002162155.2 Triticum dicoccoides | reverse complement strand
ATGAAGAAGAAGAAAAGAAGTAGAAGAAGTAGAAGAAGAAGAAAAGAAGAAAAGAAAAGAAGTGATATACATATTTTTCTTTTTTCTTTTTGCTGTTTAATTGTAGTTTAATTGTTAGTGTTAGATTTAGTGTTAGAAAAGAAGAAGATTTAGTGTTAGTGTTAAAAAAAAATATATATGTAGAAGAAAAGAAGAAGAAGAAGAAAAGAAGTAGTAGAAGAAGAAGAAAAGAAGAAAAGAAAAGAAGTAGAAAAAAGATGAAAAAGAAGAAGAAGAAAAGAAGTAGAAGAAGTAGAAGAAGAAGAAAAGAAGAAAAGAAAAGAAGTGATATACATATTATTATTCATGTTGGTATTTTTTATGTTGTACTAATTTCGTTTACTCTTTGTCATGGCAGGTGTTGAAAGATGGTGGGCGCTGGTCGGGAGCGCTCCGAGGACCCTTCTTCATCGGTGCGTGGTACGAGGTCTTCCATTCCACACGCACCTCTCCGTCGAGCGCTGCTGGACAGTATGGCGACACCGCCGGGCCCTTCTTCGTCGACCGTGGTGCCGAGCAGGGGACGAGGTAAGAAGAAGAGAGGAGCTGGAGCACGTGGTCGTGGGAGAGGAGGTAGGGTGACTGCGAGGGCGCCTTCCTCGCCGCCACCCCCGGCTGTTTCACCCGAGCACGTGACTGCTAGGGTGGACTCCTCCGAGGAGGAGGCTACACGGACTCTGGTCCACGAGCCTCCGGTCCACGGGCCTTCGGCCCACGAGCCTCGGGTTGACGGGCCTTCGGGCCACGAGAGTTCGGCCCACGAGACCCCGGAGGAACACACGTCTGGATGGGGTGCCTGACCGGATCAGCCTGAGGGGCCGAGTGGCCATGCTGATGATGGCAGGGAGCCGACTGATATTGAGGAGGAGGGGGGCACCGTCTGCCAGCGTGGTTGTACACGGCTCCCGGATGTGCCAGCGACCCGCGAGCAGAGGTGGTTGATTTTCCCTGATGGGGAGAGGTAAGTGCATTTAATCTTTTTGTACCCTTCTGCATTCACGTTTCTTCAAATATCTAATGCGTTGGCCTTGTCATGCTGCAGGGGTTGGGACCACCATCATAGTGTCCACCGGCCCAACTCCGTCCTTGGAGTTCTTTATCGGAAAAACTTCCCGGGGTTTGTTACGTTGCCTGGTGAGGGTCAGCTTCCAGAGCTTGGATTGAGTTGGGAGCACTACTTGGCTGCCTCGGCCCCGCCGGGTGAGATTATCGACGGTGTCTTGTGCAAGACGAGGGCAGACGTGGTGATTAGAAAGTTCTGGGTAATTTCTCCTTTACACAATTAAAAATCTGCAACTAGCTAGTTATTAATTGTACTAATCAATATTGTCTCATTTGATTGCAGATATTCTACAGGTGTGAGGAGGGATACGAGGAGGAGGCGGCAAATGTTATCGATAACGTCTGCAAGCGCCTACTACAGAACTTACGACACGAGGCTCGGGTGCAGGCCGTTCGAGACTACTACGCCGCGCGTGGTATCAAGAAGACCAAGCCAGCGTGCCGCGAGAAGTTCTTGAGTAAGGAGGAGTACATGAAGGTAATTCTTAAGGCCTTGTACTTTACTTCCTTCATTTAGTAATTCATAGCCGTAGCGCTCAAGTTTCTATTTCCTAACTTAGGCCCCTCCGAGATGGTGTGCGGATCGGATGGATTGTTGGGAGGTGTTGGTCAATGAGTGGTGCTCAAAAGAATGGCGAGCCCTCCACAACGAGGCCAAGGACAAACGTGCCCAAATGGAAGGTGTGCCACACCATTAAGGCAGCTCCAACTTATATCAGTACGGGCGGAACTGGGTATGTGGTCTGCTTCATGATTCATGGAATTCGTTCGTCATGCTAGCTTTCAGCCCTTTAATTACTAATTTACTTTGTTTCTCTCTTTCAGACATGCTACAATAAGGCGGGTAAGGTGCCAGAGGTGTACGACATGTATGCCATGGCCCACACTGGCTCTTACAAGAAAGTCAAGGCATTCTCTGCGTCTGACCTCGATGATCCAAAAAACTTCACCAACATCTCCTCCCACGACAAGCTCGTGAAATATAGAGATGAGGGGAGGGTGAGGAAAGGGGAGGACTTTAACCCGTGCCAGGGTCCCATTGATACCGAGCCGCTGATGATATCTGGTGGCGGGAGGTCCCATGGCTCCATATCCATGGGAGATGGACTTACCCATTGTCCCAGCACTCTCCCGGAGATCAAGGCGCCAGTCGAGCTCCGCTCCTGAGATAAGGCCTCATGAACGGCCAGTCCAACTCGCCTTCAAGGTTAGTTATACATACTCAGCTATCTTTCTCCATTACATTGTGTGCGCTTCCATCAATGATTACAAATGGTAACGAGGAGTGGTGTTGCAGGCTGCTATACAAAGTGAGAGAGATAGAACGGAGAAACTTCTGGCGGAGGCGGAGGAGAGGCAGCGGGAGTTGGAGGAGAGGACGACAAAGATGTTGGAGGAGGAGAGGGCACGGAATGACATGCAGGCAAGGGCCATGTATGAGCTCCTTGTGGTAAGTTTTTTCTACACATTAGCCAAAACATTCATGTAGTGCTTGTATCATTACTAACTAGTATGATTGAGTCGTCAAAACCAAATGTGCAGTCTGTGTGCGAGAAGTCCGGTCAGACTGCTCCGTCGATGCCAGTGATTGCTCCTGGGACCACGGTGAGTTTAATTTGAATGGACATTACTTGCTAGTCTTAACATTTGAGTGTCATCATGCTAACGAGACATTGGAAATGATCTTTGGTGCAGCGTAACTCCAGACAAGCATCGCACGATCCTTCTCCAGCTACCGGCACGAGCCACCCCGCTACAACACCTCCATGATCACGGTAAGTGTCTCTAGTGTTTTGCTTAACAAATGCATAAAGACCTAGACTTAGCTTTATTTCCTCCAATATGCTTACCATAATGACTTAGAGTTAGCTTCTTTTCCTCCAAAATGACTTAATAAGCTTACTAACCTCCAAAACCATCCATTTTACCTATGTTAGCCCTAAAACGATATGTACTTAGCTTACTTATGTAAAAAATGGCATAATTAGCTTAGTTAGCTCATAAATGATCCATTTCACCTAAATTAGCTCTTAAATGATCCATTTTACCCAAGTTAGCTCTAAAATGACCTATTTTAACTAGATTAGCTCCTAAATGATCCATTTTACCTACGTTAGCTCTAAAATGACCAATTTTACCTAGGTTAGCTCCAAAATGACCCATCTTACCTAGGTTAGCTTTAAAATGATGCATTTTACCCAAGTTGGCTCTAAAATGACCCATTTTACCTAGATTAGCTCATAAACGATCCATTTCACCTAGGTTAGCTCCAAAATGACCCATCTTACCTAGGTTAGCTCCAAAATGACCCATCTTACCTAGGTTAGCTCCAAAATGACCCATCTTACTTAGGTTAGCTCCAAAATGACCCATCTTACCTAGGTTAGCTCAAAAATGATCCATTTCACCGAAGTTAGCTCAAAAACGATCCATTTCACCTAAATTAGCTCTTAAATGATCCATTTCACCTTAGTTAGCTCAAAAACGATCCATTTCACCTTAGTTAGCTAAAAAACGATCCATTTCACCTTACTTAGCTCATAAACGACCCATTTCAACTAAGTTAGCTCATAAATGATCCATTTCACCTAAGTTAGCTCAAAAACAATCCATTTCAACTTAGTTAGCTAAAAACGATCCATTTCACCTTAGTTAGCTCATAAACGACCCATTTCAACTAAGTTAGCTCATAGGTGATCCATGTTACCTTAGTTAGCTCATAAACGACCCATTTCAACTTAGCTCATATATGATCCATTTCACCTAAGTTAGCTCAAAAATGATCCATTTCAACTTACTTAGCTCAAAAGCGATCCATTGCACCTTAGTTAGCTCATAAACGACCCATTTCAACTAAGTTAGCTCATAGATGATCCATTTCACCTTAGTTAGCTCATAAACGACCCATTTCAACTTAGTTAGCTCATATATGATCCATTTCACCTAAGTTATAGCTCATAAATGACATATACTTCTTGTTCTAGTCTTCTTCTTCTAGTCACCTATTTCTAACTTTCTTATTTGCCATTTTGCATATTTCATTCACTTCATGAAAGCTAGCTTGCTATGATGGAGTGCTTGTTTTTTATTTGATGAAACTTTGCATTGTATCTATCTTGCTATGATGGAACATGCTATCTTGATCAAACTTTGCATTGTAATATGTATATGGATGGAACAATGTGTATGGATGGAACTTGCTTATGTATGAATGGATGAAACTTAATTATGTGCTGGATATATATGTGATATGTTTGCTGTTAAATATCCCTGTGAAATATATCTATATATGTCATATATATTTGCTGTGAAAATTGTTGCATTCAGAAAAACAAAAAAAAGAGCCAATATACAGGCTCTTTGCCGTCTGCCACTGACGGCAACGGCCTCTTTGCCGTCAGCCGCAGACGACAAACAAGACACGTGGCAACCAACTGTGCTTCCTGGGAGCTGACACATTTGGCCAGTTTGCCTAAAGTGGCAGACGGCAAATAGTAGTGACGTCTAGCTGACATCATACGGTGGACGGCAAAGGCAGGACAAATTTTGCCGTCAGCGGCGGACGACAAAGGGCTGCCGTTAGCCACCTAACAGTCTAACAACGCAATTTTTGTCATCTGCTTTCTTTGCCGTCTGCTGCTGATGGCAAATGACCCTTTGCCGTCAGCCGCGTAAAGCAGACGGCAAAGTAGCTGTTTGACGGACCATACTTTGCCATCCACTTTGCCGTCCGCAGTAGACGGCAAAGACCTTTGCTGTCCGCCATTCATGCCTTTGCCGTCCGCCGTGGCAGACGGCAAAGTAGCTGATTCCTGTAGTGTTCCTTGCACATTATAGCTCATCACAAAGTTCCGGTAACTTGGTGATGGTGACTAGAGAACTCTATCAATCACTATCTTATCTGGAAGATTAACTCCCAGTTGATTCAAGAAATTGTAGTATCCAGACATTCTGAGCACACGCTCACTAGCTGAGCTATTTTCCTGCATCTTTTAGGCGAAGTACTTGTCGGAGGTCTCATACCTCTCGACACGGGCATGAGTCTGAAATACTAATTTCACCTCTTGGAACATCTCATATGCTTCATGGCATTCAAAACGTTTTTGAAGTCCCGGTTCTAAGTCGTAAAGTATGGTGCACTAAACTATTAAGTAGTCATCAAATTGAGCTAGCCAAACGTTCATAACGCCTACATCTGCTCCTGCAATAGGTCTGGCACATAGCGGTGCATCAAGGACATAATTCTTCTGTACATCAATGAGGATAAACCTCAGATCATAGACCTAGTCTACATCATTGCTACTATCATCTTTCAACTTAGTTTTTTCTAGGAACACATCAAAAAACATAGGGAAGCTACAACGCGAGCTATTGATCTACAATATAATTTGTAAATACTATCAGGACTAAGTTCATGATAAATTAAAGTTCAATTAATCGTATTACTAAAGAACTCCCACTTAGATAGACATCCCTCAAGTAATCTAAATGATACGTGATCCAAATCAACTAAACCATGTCCGATCATCATGTGAGATGGAGTAGTCATCAATGGTGAACATCTCTATGTTGATCATATCCACTATATGATTCACGTTCGACCTTTCGGTCTCTAGTGTTCCGAGGACATATCTGTATATGCTAGTCTCGTCAAGTTTAACCCGAGTATTCCGCGTGTGCAAATATGGCTTGCACCCGTTGTATTTGAACGTAGAGCCTATCACTCCTGATCATCACGTGGTGTCTCAGCATGAAGAACTTTTGCAACAGTGCATAGTCGGGGAGAACACTTATACCTTGAAATTTTGTAAGGGGTCATCTTATAGTGCTACCGCCGTACTAAGCAAAATAAGATGCATCAAAGATAAACATCACATGCAATCAAAATATGTGACATGATACGGCCATCATCATCTTGTGATTTTGATCTCCATCATCGAACGATGTCATGATCTCCATCGTCACCGGCTTGACACCTTGATCTCCATCGTAACGTTGTGGTCGTCTCGCCAACCATTGCTTCTACGACTATCGCTACCGCTTACTGATAAAGTAAAGCAATTACATAGCGTTTGTATTTCATACAATAAAGTGACAACCATATGGCTCCTGCCAGTTGCCGATAACTTTTACAAAACATGATCATCTCATACAACAATCTTTATATCACATCTTGTCTTGACCATATCGTATCACAACATGCCCTGCAAAAGCAAGTTAGACATCCTCTACTTTGTTTGTTGTAAGTTTTACGTGGCTGCTACGGGCTTCTAGCATGAACCGTACATACCTACGTCACAAAAACCACAACGGTGATTTATCAAGTTTGCTATTTTAACCTTCACAAGGACCGTCAGCAGTCAAATTCGATTCAACTAAAGTTAGAGAAACAGACGCCCGCTAGCCACCTTTATGCAAAACTAGTTGCATGTCTGTCGATGGAACCGGTCTCATGAACGCGGTCATGTAAGGTTGGTCCGGGCCGCTTCATCCAACAATACTGCCGAATCAAAATAAGACATTGGTGGTAAGCAGTATGACGATCACCGCCCACAACTCTTTGTGTTCTACTCGTGCATATCATCTATGCATATACCTGGCTCGGATGCCACTATTGGGAAACGTAGCATGCAATTTAAAAAATCCTACGCTCACGCAAGATCTATCTAGGAGATGCATAGCAACGAGAGGGGGAGAGTGTGTCCATGTGCCCTCGTAGACCGAAAGCGGAAGCGTTAATTTAACACGGTTGATGTAGTTGAACGTCTTATTGAATCAACCGATCAAGTACCAAACGTACGACACCTTCGAGTTCTGCACATGTTCAGCTCGATGACGTCCCTCGAATTCTTGTTCCAGTAGAGGCACGAAGGAGTCAATGAGTTCCATCAGCACGATGGCCTGATGACGGGTTTGGTGAAGTGATCTGCGCAGGGCTTCGCCTAAGCACTACGACAATATGACCGGAGGAGTAAACCATGGAGGGGGGCACCACACACGGCTAAACAATTGATGTGCTTTGGGGTGCCCCCCGCCCACGTATATAAAGGAGGAGGGGAGGTGGCTGGCCACAAGGGGCGTGCGCCATGGGGGGGAGTCCTACTAGGACTCCACTCCTAGTAGGATTCGGCCCCCTCTTTTTCCATCTTCCGGAGGAGGGAAAGGGGAAGGGAGAGGGAAGAGGAGAAGTAAAGGGGGGGCCTTCCCTAGTCCAATTCGGACACCCCATGGGTGGGGGGCGCGGCCACCCCTTGTGGGCTTCCTCCCCTCTCTCCTATGGCCCATGTTGGCCCAACAATTCCCGAGGGGGGTTCCGGTAACGTCCCGGTACTCAGAACATAACCTTCCAATATATCAATCTTAACGTCTCGACCATTTCGAGACTCCCCCACATGTACATGATCTCATTCGGGACTTCAAACAACCTTCGGTCACCAAAACACATAACTCATATAATACCTATCGTCATCGAACGTTAAGCGTGCGGACCCTACGGGTTCAAGAACTATGTAGACATGACCGAGACACCTCTCCGGTCAACAAACAATAGCGGAACCTGGATGCTCATATTGGTTCCCACATATTCTACGAAGATCTTTATCGGTCGAACCACAATGTCAACATAGTTATTCCCTTTGTCATCGGTATGTTACTTGCCCGAGATCCGATCGTCGGTATCTTCTTACCTAGTTCAATATTGTTACCAGCAAGTCTCTTTACTCGTTCAGTAGTGCATCATCCTGCAACTAACTCATTAGTCGCTTTGCTTGCAAGGCTTCTTATGATGTGCATTACCAAGAGGGCCCAGAGATACCTCCCCGATACTCGGAGTGACAAATCCTAATCTCGATCTATGCCAACCCAACAAAAACCTTTGGAGATTCCTGTAGAGCATCTTTGTAATCATCCAGTTACATTGTCACGTTTGATAGCACACAAGGCATTCCTCCAGTGTCCGGGAGTTGCATAATCTCATAGTCGGAGGAATATATATTTGACACGAAGAAAGTAGTAGCAATAAAACTGAACGATCATTATGCTAAGCTAACTGATGGGTCTTGTCCATCACATCATTCCACTAATGACGTGATCCCATTATCAAATGACAACTCATGTCTATGGCTAGGAAACTTAACCATCTTTGATCAAAGAGCTAGTCTAGTAGAGGCATACTAGGGACACGTTGTTTTGTCTATGTATTCACACATGTATCAAGTTTCCGGTTAATACAATTCTAGCATGAATAATAAACATTTATCATGAATAAGGAAATATAAAATAAAAACTTTATTATTACCTCTAGGGCATATTTCCTTCAACCTACACCAACTAGAGAAGAAGCTAATGATAAATATCATGAAACTACATATCAAGTTGCTACAGAACCTCGTAGGTCTGACAGAGCACGATCCGCACCAGCATGGTATGGTAATCCTATTCTATAGGTCATGTTACTTGACCATGATGAACCTACAAACTATGAAGAAGCTATGATGAGCCCAGATTCCGATAAATGGCCTGAGGCCATGAAATCTGAGATAGGATCCATGTATGAGAACAAAGTGTGGACTTTGGTGGATCTGCCCCATGATCGGCGACCCATAAAGAATAAATGGATCTTCTAGAAGAAGACGGACGCTGATGGTAATGTTACTGTCTATAAAGCTTGACTTGTTGCAAAGGGTTTTCGACAAGTTCAGGGAGTTGACTACGATGAGACGTTCTCACCCATAGCGATGCTTAAGTCTGTCCGAATCATTTTAGCAATTGCTGCATTTTATGATTATGAAATCTGGCAAATGGATGTCAAAACTGCATTCCTTAATGGATTTCTTAAAGAAGAGTTGTATATGATGCAACCAGAAGGTTTTGTCGATCTTAAAGGTGCTAACAAAGTGTGCAAGATCCAGTGATCCATTTATGGACTGGTGCAAGCACCTCGGAGTTGGAATATACACTTTGATGTGGTGATCAAAGCATATGATTTTATATAGACTTTTGGAGAAGCATGTGTTTACAAGAAAGTGAGTGGGAGCTCTATAGCATTTCTAATATTATATGTGGATGAGATATTGTTGATTGGAAATGATGTAGAATTTCTGAATAGCATAAAAGGGTTCTTGAATAAGAGTTTTTCAATGAAAGACCTTGGTGAAGTTGCTTATATATTGGGCATCAAGATCTATAGAGATAGATCAAGATGCTTGATAGGACTTTCACAAAGCAAATACCTTGATAAAGTTTCGAAGAAGTTCAAAATGGATCAGTCAAAGAAAGGGTTCTTGCCTGTGTTACAAGGTGTGAAATTGAGTCAGACTTAATGCCCGACCACTGTAGAAGATAGAGAGAAAATGAAATTCATTCCCTATGCTTCAGCCATAGGCTCTATCATGTATGCTATACTGTGTACCAGACCTGATGTGTGCCTGGATATAAGTTTAGCAGGGACGTACCAAAGTAATCCAGGAGGGGATCATTGGACAGCGGTCAAGAACATCCTGAAGTACCTGAAAAGGACTAGGGATATGTTTCTCGTTTATTGAGGTGACAAAGAGCTTGTCGTAAATGGTTACATTGATGTTAGCTTCGACACTGATCTGGATGACTCTAAGTCACAATCCGGATACGTATTTTTATTGAATAGTGGAGCTGTCAGTTGGTGCAATTCCAAGCAGAGTGTCGTGGCGGGATCTATGTGTGAAGCGGAGTACATAAATGCTGCAGAAGCAGCAAATTAAGGAGTCTGGATGAAGGAGTTCATATCCGATATAGGTGTAATACCTAGTGCATTGGTTCCAACGAAAATCTTTTGTGACAATACAGGAGCAATTGCCTTGGCGAAGGAATCCAGGTTCCACAAAAAGACCAAACACATCAAGAGACGCTTCAACTCCATCCGAGATTTGATCAAGGAGGGAGACATAGAGATTTGCAAAATACATACGGATCTGAATGTTGTAGACCCGTTGACTAAGCCTCTTCGACGAGCAAAACATGATCAGCACCAAGACTCCATGGGTGTTAGATTCATTATAATGTAATCTAGATTATTAACTCTAGTGCAAGTGGGAGACTGAAGGAAATATGCCCTAGAGGTAATAATAAAGTTGTTATTTTACATTTCCCTATTCATGATAAATGTTTATTATTCATGCTAGAATTGTATTAACCGAAAAATTTATACATGTGTGAATACATAACAAAACAACAAGTCCCTAGTATGCCTCTACTAGACTAGCTCGTTGATCAAAGATGGTTAAGGTTCCTAGCCATAGACATGAGTTGTCATTTGATAACGGGATCACGTCATTAGTGGAATGATGTGATGGACAAGACCCATCCGTTAGCTTAGCATAATGATCATTCAGTTTTATTGCTACTGCTTTCTTCGTGTCAAATATATATTCCTCCGACTATGAGATTATGCAACTCTCGGACATCGTAGGAATGCCTTGCGTGCTATCAAATGTCACAACATAACTGGGTGATTATAAAGATGCTCTACAGGTATCTCCGAAGGTGTTTGTTGGGTTGACATAGATCGAGATTAGGATTTGTCACTCCGAGTATCGGAGAGGTATCTCTGGGCCCTCTCGGTAATGCACATCATAAGAAGCCTTGCAAGAAAAGTGACTAATGATTTAGTTGCAGGATGATGCATTACAAAACGAGTAAAGAGACTTGCTGGTAACGATATTGAACTAGGTATGAAGATACCGACGATCGAATCTCGGGCAAGTAACATACCGATGACAAAGGGAATAACTATGTTGACATTGTGGTTCGACCGACAATGATCTTCGTAGAATATGTGGGAACCAATATGAGCATGCAGGTTCCACTATTGGTTATTGACTGGAGAGGTTTCTCGGTCATGTCTACATAGTTCTCAAACCCGTAGGGTCCGCACGCTTAACGTTCGATGACGATAGGTATTATATGAATTATGTGTTTTGATGACCGAAGGTTGTTCAGAGTCCCGGATGAGATCACGGACATGACGAGGAGTCTCGAAATGGTCGATAGGTAAAGATTGATATATTGGAAGGTTATTTTCGGACACTGGAATGGTTTCGGAAAAGTTCGGATATTTTTCGGAGTACCGGGAGGCTACTGGACCCCCC
>NC_041383.1:476836432-476889748 GCF_002162155.2 Triticum dicoccoides | reverse complement strand
GGGAGGCATGAAAGAAATATGCCCTAGAGGCAATAATAAAGTTGTTATTTATATTTCCTTATATCATGATAAATGTTTTTTATTCATGCTAGAATTGTATTAACCGGAAACTTAGTACATGTGTGAATACATAGACAAAACAAAGTGTCCCTAGTATGCCTCTACTTGACTAGCTCATTAAAAAAAGATGGTTATGTTTCCTAACCATAGACATGTGTTGTCATTTGATGAACGGGATCACGTCATTAGGTGAGTGATGTGATGGACAAGACCCATCCGTTAGCTTAGCATTATGATTGTTATAGTTTCATTGCTACTGCTTTCTTCATCACTTATACATGTTCCTCAGACTATGAGATTATGCAACTCCTGAATACCGTAGGAACACCTTGTGTGCTATCAAACGTCACAACGTAATTGGATGATTATAAAGATGCTCTACAGGTCTCTCCGAAGGTGTTTGTTGGGTGGGCATAGATCGAGATTAGGATTTGTTACTCCGTGTATCGGACAGGTATCTCTGGGCCCTGTCGGTAATACTCATCACTATAAGCCTTGCAAGCAATGTGACTAATGAGTTAGTTCTGGGATAGGGCATTATGGTACGAGTAGAGAGACTTGCTGGTAATGAGATTGAACTAGGTATGATGATACCGACGATCAAATCTCGGGCAAGTAACATACCGATGACAAAGGGAACAACGTATGTTGTTATGCGGTTTGACCGATAAAGATCTTCGTAGAATATGTAGGAGCCAATATGAGCATCCAGGTTCCGCTATTGGTTATTGATTGGAGATGTGTCTCAATCATGTCTATATAGTTCTCAAACCCATAGGGTCCGCACGCTTAACATTTGATAGCGATTTGTATTATGAGTTATGTGTTTTTGATGACCAAAGTTTGTTCGGAGTCCCGGATGAGATCACAAACGTGACAAGGAGTCTTGAAATGGTCGAGACATAATGATTGGTATATTGGAAGGTTATTTTCAGACACCGTAGAGGTTTCAGAATAGTTCGGGCATTTTTCGGAGTACCGGCAGGTTACCGGACCCCCTCGGGGGATTAATGGGCCTTATGGGCTTTAGTGGAAAAGGAGAGGAGGGTCGCAGGGTGGCCGCGCGCCCCTTTTGGCTGGTCCGAATTGGACTAGGAGGGGGCAGCACCCCCCCTCTTTCCTTCTCCCTTTCCACCTCTTTCCCTCTCTCCCTCTCTTGGAAAAGGAATGGGACTCCAACTAGGATTGGAAATCCTAGTTGGACTGCCCCTATAGGCGCGCCCCTCCGAGGCCGGCCTCCTCCTCCTCCCTCCTTTATATACAGGGGCAGGGGGCACCCCAAAGCACAACAGTTGTTATCTTAGCCGTGTGCAGTGCCCCTCTCCATAGATTAACACCTCGGTCATATCGTCGTAGTGCATAGGTGAAGCCCTGCGCTGATAACATCATCAACACTGTCGCCACGCTATCGTGCTGACGAAATTCTCCCTCGTCCTCAACTGGATCAAGAGCTCGAGGGACGTCATCGTGCTGAATGTGTGCTGTACATGGAGGTGCCGTACGTTCGGTACTTGGATTAGTTGGATCATGAAGGCGTTCGACTACATCAGCCGCATTACTAAACGCTTCCGCTTTCGGTCTACGAGGGTACGTGGACATACTCTCCCGTCTCGTTGCTATGCATCTCCTAGATAGATCTTGTGTGATCATAGGAATTTTTTGAATTACTATGTTCCCCAACAGTGGCATCAGAGCCAGGTCTATGCGTAGATGTTTTATGCACGAGTAGAACACAAAGAGTTGTTGGCGATAATAGTCATACCGCTTACCACCATCGTCTTACTTTGATTCGGTGGTATTGTTGGATGAAGCGGCCCAGACCAACATTACATGAACGCGTTCATGAGACTGGTTCTACCGACGTGCTTTTGCACACAGGTGGTTGGCGGGTGTCAGTTTCTCCAACTTTAGTTAAATCGAGTTTGACTATGGCCGGTCCTTGTTGAAGGTTAAAACAACAAACTTGATGAAAAATCATTGTAGTTTTGATGCATAGTAAGAACGGTTCTTGCTAGAAGCCCATAGCGGCCACACACTACTAGGAAAAAGCCTATACATAGGATCTTACCAGCAGCGAGTTTTAAAATAAGGCGCTGCCGCAATTTATCAGTAGCGCGTTCCACCACAATGCGCTGCTAAAATAAAAGTAGCCGCAGCGCACCTCCAATAAGCCACGCTACTGCTACTATTCCCACGACCCCGCCGTGAAGCTAGTTATAGCAACAGCGCATTAATTAGAAGGGCGCTACTGCTAGGTAGTTTAGCAGTAGCCCATTTATCTATACCGCGCTACTGCTAAAACTAGCTACCTCCCACCACCCACGCTCTCCTCTATCCTATCCACACACGCACACTCACACTCACTCGACCTCCCCCTCAATCCCCCCGCACCGATCCTCCCCCGCCGGCCGCCAATGCCTACCCCTCCTCCCTCTGTGCCGCCGTCACCTCCTCCTCCTCGCTGGACTCGGTACCGCCCTCCTCCTCCGTCCTCCCTCGACTCGCCGTGCCGGCCGGCCCCTCCTCACTCCGCCCTTCCTCCTCCGTCCTACTCTCTCCTCCCTCCTCCAGTCGCCCCTCCTTCTTCCTCCTCCCTCCTCCATCCACAACCCCTCCTCCTACTACATTTTGATTTAGTAGGCTAGTTCATATGCAACGTTTTGATTTAGTCCATATGATTTAGTTGATTTAGTAGGCTAGTTGATTTAGTTGATTTAGAACATTTCAATTTTGTTGATTTAGTAGGCAAGTAGATCTAGTAGGCTAGTTGATTTAGTTGATTTAGAAAATTTTGATTTTGTTGATTTAGTAGGCAAGTTGATCTAGTAGGCTAGTTGATTTAGTTGATTTATAGAACATTTTGATTTAGTTGATTTAGTAGGCAAGTTGATTTAATAGGCTAGTTGATTTAGTTGATTTATAGAACATTTTGATTTAGTTGATTTAGTATGCTAGTTGATAGCTCTGAAGATAGCTCTGAAGATTTGGTGCTCTGCATATTGCTTCAGGAAAATGGTGCCACCACCACCACCACCATGTCAATTGTGCAAGTCAAGGTGCGCCAGCAGCCTTGCAACTGGCAAGCTGTTCGGCATCTACTTCCAGCTGAGTTTTCGTCATGCGGCGGTAAGAAATTATATGAAATGTAACAACTATTTTACTTTTAGTGTTGGCATTACTGCATTGTGTCATTTTGCTTTTTTACACAAATCGTCCCATGCAATGTGAGGTTGAAATTCAACAAGCTGACAGGAGACACTATGACATTTGAGGCTCCTAGGGGGTCGTACACTACGGAGGTCGAGAAAGGACGAAATATTTCGCAGATTGGAGGAGATGGATGGGCCCGTTTCCCCGCCCGCATGTGTCTTACTGGTGGTGAGTTGATCAGCTTCTCCTTTAGAGTAGAAAGACCCGAGCTGGCTGTCCTTTATATCAACCTAGTGGAAGATGATGAAGATGCCGAAGATGACGAAGATGATGAAGATAATGAGGACCCACTCAATGAAGATGATGAGGACCCACTTCATGAAGCCATCGTAGCTCAAAGAATGAGGCTGAGCGAGGAGGAGGTGTGCAACCTATGGGACATAATTCCGCCACATGCTGACTTTGTCGGGGTGCCATTCGTGACCCGCCTGACAAGTACCATGGTAGATCGACATGATATGGTATGTTATACTTACAAATGCAAATTATCCGATGATATGCTTAGTGTAGAGTCCAATGATATGGTATGTTGTGTGGAATCTAGTAGATGATATGCTTTAGTGTAGAGTTTGATCACATGCTTATTAGTGTAGAATCTAAGGAACTATTAATAGTGTAGATAATCCACATATACTTATTTGCAAGAGTATGTGCGAGGCTATTTATTAATTGATATGTTTTTCTTATTCAGAAATTGGCAAAGAGCCTATCTGTGAGTTATGGTATCGAGCCTGATGAAGAAGGCTCAGCTGGAGTACACCTTACCGCACGGGGCTCCGTCACAACCTGTACTTACCGCGTGGACACAAACGGTCGCACACACTTAAACTCGGTTGGGTGGAAGAAATTCCTCGATGGCAAGAATCTTCATGTTGGACAGGCCATCCTAATTACTACCAGGAACACCAACCGCCTAGGCTTGAGGATGATGATCGTCTTCAATATCATCTAGAACTATATATGTGTGTGTGGCTATATCATCTAGAACTACATATGATGATTGTCGTCGATATCATCTAGAACTACATATGATGATCGTCCTCGATATAATCTAGAACTACATATGATGATCGTCGTCGATATGACCTTGTACCGCTTGAGGATGCATGTTGACTATACATGAAATTGTTATCTAGTACTCCCTCTGTTCCAAATTACCCTGTCGTGGTTTTAGTTCGTTCCAAATTACTCGTCGTGGTTTGAACTAAAACCACGACAGAGTAATTTCGAACGGAGGGAGTACTAGTATCTGGTAGTACCTAGTATCTGGAAACTGCATTTTATTGAAACCAAAACGAAGTGGGGTAGGAGCGGGGGAAAATGATGAAAGATATAACAGTAGCGAGGGGCTAGGAAAGTGCTACAGCTAACTAATAGTAGCGCGTTCGCGAAAAGTGCTGCTGATATAGTCAACAGTAGTAGCGCAGGTGCTGACCGCGCTACTACTAATAGTTAGCTGTAGCGTCGTAGTAGTAGCGCGGCTGCCCGCGCTGCTGATAGCCTCAAAACCCGCGCTACTACTAGGGTTTTCCCTAGTAGTGACGTAAAACTTGAAACAACAAAGTAGAGGATGTCTAACTTGTTTTTGCAGGGCTTGTTGTGATGTGATATGGTCAAGACATGATGTGATATAAATTGTTGTATGAGATGATCATGTTTTGTAACAGAGTTATCAGCAACTGGCAGGAGCCATATGGTTGTCGCTTTATTGTATGAAATGCGATCGCCATGCAATTGCTTTATTTTATCACTAAGCGGTAGCGGTAGTCGTAGTAGCAATATTTGCCAAGACGACAACGATGCTACGATGGAGATCAAGGTGTCAAGCCAGTGACGATGGAGATCATGACAATGCTTCGGTGATGGAGATCATGAGCACAAGATGATGGCCATATCATGTCACATATTTTGATTGCATGTGATGTTTATCTTGTATGCATCTTATTTTGATTAGTACGATGGTAGCATTATAAGATGATCCCTTACTAAATTTCAAGGTATAAGTGTTCATCCTGAGTATGTACACTAAATTTCAAGGTATAAGTGTTCTCCCTGAGTATGCACCGTTGCTATAGTTCGTCGTGCCGGGACACCATGTGATGATCGGGTGTGATAAGCTCTACGTTCACATACAACGGGTGCAGGCCAGTTTTGCACACGGAGAATACTCGAGTTAAACTTGATGAGCCTAGCATATGCAGATATGGCCTCAAAACACTGAGACCGAAAGGTCGAACGTGAATCATATAGTAGATATGATCAACATAGTGATGTTCACCCGTGAAAACTGCTCCATCTCACGTGATGATTGGACATGGGTTAGTTGATTTGGATCACGTGATCATTTAGATGACTAGAGGGATGTCTATCTAAGTGGGAGTTCTTAACTAATATGATTAATTGAACTTTAATTTATCATGAACTTAGTCCTGATAGTTTTTGCATGTCTATGTTGTTGTAGATCAATGGCCCGTGCTACCGTTCCCTTGAATTTTAATGCGTTCCTAGAGAAAGCTTAGTTGAAAGATGACGGTAGCAATTACACGGACTGGGTCCGTAACTTGAGGATTATCCTCATTGTTGCACAGAAGAATTATGTCCTGGAAGCACCACTAGGTGCAAGGACTGTTGCAGATGCAACTATAGATGTTGTGAATGTCTGGCAGAGCAAAGCTGATGACTACTCGATAGTTCAGTGTGCCATGCTTTACTGCTTAGAATCAGGACTTCAAAGACGTTTTGAACGTCATGGAGCATATGAGATGTTCCAAGAGTTGAAGTTAATATTTCAAAAAAATGCCAGAGTTGAGAGATATGAATTCTCCAACAAGTTCTATAGCTGCAAAATGGAGGAGCATAATTCTTTTAGTGAACACATACTCAGAATGTTTGGGTACCATAACCACTTGACTCAGCTGGGAGTTAATCTTCCTGATGGTAGTGTCATTGACAAAGTTCTTCAATCACTGCCACCAAGCTATAAAGGCTTCGTGATGAACTATAATATGCAAGGGATGACGAAAACGATTCCCGAGCTCTTCATAATGCGAAAGGCTGCAGAGGTAGAAATCAAGGAGCATCAAGTGTTGATGGTCAACAAGACCACTAGTTTCAAGAAAAAGGCAAGGGGGACAAGGGGAACTTCAAGAAGAATAGCAATCAAGTTGCTACTCCTGGGAAGAAGCCCAAGTCTGGACCTAAGCGTGAACTGAGTGCTTCTACTGCAAAGGGACTGGTCACTAGGAGCGGAACTGCCCCAAGTATTTTGCTGATAAGAAGGATGGCAAAGTGGAAGGTATATTTGATATACATGTTATTGATGTGTACCTTACTAATGCTCGTAGTAGCGCCTGTGTATTTGATACTGGTTCTGTTGCTCATATTTGCAACTCGAAACAGGGGCTACGAATTAAACGAAGATTGGCTAAGGACGAGGTGATGATGCACGTCGGGAATGGTTCCAAGGTCGATGTGATCGCTGTAGGCACGCTACCTCTACATCTACCTTTGGGATTAGTTTTAGACCTGAATAATTGTTATTTGGTGCCAGTATTGAGCATGAACATTATATCTGGATCTTGTTTGATGCGAGACGGTTATTCATTTGAATGAGAGAATAATGGTTGTTCTATTTATATGAGTAATATCTTTTATGGTCATGTACCCTTGTTGAGTGGGCTATTTTTATTGAGTCTTGATCGTAGAGAGACACATGTTCATAATATTGAAGCCAAAAGATGCAAAGTTGATAATGATAGTGCAACTTATTTGTGGCACTGCCGTTTGGGTCATATTGGTATAAAGCGCATGAAGAAACTCCATGTTGATGGGCTTTTGGAATCACTTGATTATGAATCACTTGGTGCTTGCGAACCGTGCATCATGGCCAAGATGACTAAAACTCTGTTATCTGGAACAATGGAACGAGCTACTGACTTATTGGAAATAATACATACTGATGTATGCGGTCTAATGAGTGTTGAGGCTCGTGGCGGGTATCGTTATTTTCTTACCTTCACAGATGATTTGAGCAGATATGGGCATATCTACTTAATGAAACATAAGTCTGAAACATTTGAAAAGTTCAAAGAATTTCAAAGTGAAGTGGAAAATCATCGTAACAAGAATATAAAGTTTCTACGATCTGATCGTGGAGGTGAATATTTGAGTTACGAGTTTGGTCTTCATTTGAAACAATGTGGAATAGTTTCGCAACTCACGCCACCTGGAACACCACAACGTAATGGTGTGTCCGAACGTCGTAACCACACTTTATTAGATATGGTGCGATCTATGATGTCTCTTACTGATTTTACCGCTATTTTTTTGGGATTATGCTTTAGAGATGTCCGCATTCCCTTTAGGGTTTTTTATTTCTATGCCCCTGGTTCCTTGGCTCTACTCATTCATCCCCACTCTGTTAACTTTTGCTCAGTTTTCCCCACTCCCTTGCCCGAAACCCTCAGAACAGGTTATAACGGACGTTGTCATCGGGTCAATGCCTTTGACCGTTAACACTGGCGAGGGGGGCGCATATAGGCGCATGCAAGACCGCGGTCGTGCGCGGTCGTGGGGTAGAACGTGTCCATGGACATGCCCGAAATGTCCCATCATATAAAGAGGGGCAACCACCTCCATCGCCCCTACCATTTTCCCCCAAATCCCCTCCCTGCCGCATCATCTTCCTCTCCCCCACCAGCGTCGTCTCGCTCTCCTCCACTGCCTCCACCACATGATCTCGCTCTCCCCCACCGCATCCTCTTCCTCGCCTTCATCGCCTCCATCTGTCAGATGGCCGACGCTCGTGGCGACGCTGGTGCAGCGGCCGAAGATGTGGTGGAGCTGCAGGGTCAGGGCGCGGTGACCGCAGATGTCAGCGGCGTCCACGATTGTGCAGGGAAACTCGCAACTGTTGCGGATGTGGCGGACTCCGCCTCATCGCTACAAAAGGTGACGGCGTCGAGCGGTGCAGCCCATCCAGATACCCCTGATGCGCTACCTGTCGTGGAGTAGCAGGTATTTGCACTTGCTTAGTTTGTAGAGTTAGTTGCTCCCTAGTTGCATTGGTTAGATTATGATTCATACAATGGTTCAGATGGTTAGAGTAGTTGGTTTGATGAATGAGCCGAGTTTTTTTGTATGGGTGTGGGGGGATTGGGGTTTTTGGACTAGGGTTTGTTGGATAAATTCATTGCAAAAATGCTAGATGTTGTGAACTATGATTTTAGTGTTGCAATGATTGGGTTTTTTAGATTTGGATAAATTCGTTGCAAAAATGCTAGATGTTGTGAACAGATGCATGCTTATTAGATTTTTTTAGTGCTCACAGATTGTTTTTTTAATGCTACTCAGATTCGTTGCCTTAGATTGGGTCCCTATTAGATTTGTTTTTGAATGCTACTCAGATTGGGGTTTTGAATGTCATATGCCCAAATGGAATCAATTGATTAGTTATGTTTAGAATCAGAATCCTACTGTATGAATCACAATATAAATTTGAATGTCATAACCAAAAGTAACCCTTGATTCATTAGTATATAAATTTGTCCACAATATGTAGTTATATTAGCTCTGTTGTTCAATTTGTGTGCATGACAATGGAAAATGCAAAACAATGATCATAGTATATTGGGGGTATATTAGCCATATGATCAATCTGTCATGTGTGCATATCTAAATTTTCAATTGGCTTCCATATTTACTAGTGATGGATGTAATTGTATGTTCAGGAGGATGATGGTTAGGGGGTAGAAAGAGGAAGCTGGCCAGTACGACCCGTATGATCCAGAGGAAAGTGATGATGAAGAATATGAGGTAAGTCTACTTAAAATTTATATTGTTCATTTAGTTCCTTTGACATAGTGTATCCATGAATCTGTAATGTATTAATGTAACTCATTCATGTGTGTAGTATGATTCTGGAGAATAAGTGTACAAGGGCAACGTTGCATCCTTCACAGCCAAGGAGGTGGTGAAGATCAAGGCCAAGGGAGTTGCTTCCTTCTACAACTGCAAGACTAATAAGTGGCACTGCCCCTACTGCACCACCAAGCCAAAGCAAAGGGATGGTCGCTTTCGATCACCTTCTGTCTCATGCGGAGGATGTAGCGATTCGCGGGGAGAACTACATGATTAGGGGGCAGCATGCCACCCTCGCGAAGGCCCTGACTCCGGCGTGATGTGATCGATGATGTGATGCCGTGAACTGAATCTTTAAGTTTATCAGTTGGGTTACTTTTGGTTTGTTGAACTGAATCTCGTTGGTTATGGTTTGTTGAACTGAATTTAGTTTTCATGAATTTGGTTATGGTTGGCTATGTTGATGCTAGTAATCTGGTTGCTATCTATATTTTTCTGCCCTTAAATTTGCTGGTGGTATATTTGTCTGTCCTAAATCTATGGTTAGTTATGTTTAGATGTTGTGAACTATGATTTTAGGTGCTGCAATGATCACACATGTTGTGTAGGAAATCAAATGCATGCTCCAAATGAGATCATGTAAACCTTGGCAAACCTATACAGTATAAATTCAAGAAAATGCAAAAACAAGTAAAACCTTGGCAAACTATCTATGTTTGTGTAGGAGATCATGTGTGAAAATTTTGAAGTGATTTAGATGCTCCTTGGCAAACAAGTAAAACCTTGGCAAACAAGTAATAAATTTGAATTTGAGAACTGTGCTCCAAATGAGCTCCCAGGCTAGGGTAAACAGCCCATTTGTAATCAAGTTTTTATGGACCTACTCCAAATGAGCCAAATGTTTTTTTAGTAACACATATTCACTTTCCATAGTGTAGATTCGAAGTCTCACTATTTTTTGAATTAATCTTCATATTTTTACATTTTCTTTTGAAAACATATGCTTTAATATAAAAATTATTAAAAACACATTTGAAATGTGAAAATGGAAAACTAACTTCAGATCCTTCTTATTCACTTTGAAATAAAGCTTTGTTTCTTTTTTGATTTTTATTTTATTTTTCAAAAACAGAAGGTGACCCTACCTCCTCTCCTTGAACTCTATGAAATCATGTACATGATAGCTCATATGTGTGAAGGTTTTCTCATGAAAATGACCATAGACCAAGTTTATGATTTTTGGTTGGTAACATGTCACATAAGACAACATTGTGTGCATGTTTTATATTTTTTTGATTTTTTTAAATTAATGTTGCTCATTTGACCCCGATCGTGCCAGCTAGGGTTTTTTCATGAAAATGACCATAGATAAAGTTTAGTATTTTTTCTCATTAGTTTGTCTTATAAAATGATGAACGACGAAGGTTTCATATTTTTCGATTTTTTCAAATTAGTTATGCTCAGTCAAAGCCTTCGAAACCCCGTTGACCAGCTCAACACCCCTCCAAACCCCGCAGGGTTTCGCCTAACCCTAGCTCCCAACGTCAGCCGTCCGATCATACCCTCGTGCCAAGCGACAGCCCTCAGATCTGGTCTTCTAGAAGGAATTAGGTGGGCTGGCTGCGTGCAGGCTCCGCGCCATTGGATCACAAGGACGGCTCAGCATCGTTGGATCGTGGGGCGATCCACGAGAGGCGATACTATTGGTTGTGCTCGGGTGCTCACCCACCACTGACTCCGTGAAAAAACATTGTTATTGGGCCCAAAAGGAAACCAAGCTCTGGTTGGGCCATCGAATTGCGTCGTTTTTTTGCATCGTTTGCTTTATTTTTTGTGAATGTGCTGGCTATGTATTTTTGCATCGTTTGAAATCAATTGACATTTCGTAGAAAAATTTAGTTCGTTTTTGTTCTATACAAATGCAAAATGACCAAATTTTATTTTATCATGCAAAATGGCCACAAATTATACAAAAATTGTCTCTTTTTGTTCATATAATATACATGACGACGGATTCCCACGCGTGCAATTAGCTTTTTTTTCTTCTTATTTTCCAAACCACCATTTCCCGCGCGTGTACACTCCCGATGCTGTGGTGGGTTTGAAAATGGGCTACTTCACATTGTAACCCGTTATTGCCACTACCAAATAACACGTAGCACTACGGCTATTTAAGCCACCCTATGCCTCTGCCATCCATCTCCCATCCTCTCTGCCATCTGCCCTTATTGCTCTTCTACCACTTCTCCTTCTTCTAGCACATCCTCAGCCATGCAGTACACCAGACCAACCTACCACTTCCCACCCACCGTGCCGGAGAGGCTCTACCCTCCTCGCATGTACGTTGAGCGCACACTACATCTATGAGCGATATCAAGGTGGAGGACCGCTAGGAACTTCACCGAGTTCTTCCTCGCATCCGGCTACCACCCCCTCCCGCGGGGATCTCCAAGGATGTTCCATGCCGAGGAGGTCATCCAAAACGGGGTGGTGGTTACTCTCCTTGCCCATTTCACCAACACATTCGACACCTTCTACCTCCCCGACAGGGTGTTTCGGTGTGGCTGCGAGTTCATCGCTTTCACCACCCACAACATGTTCATGGAGTACACCAACATCTTCCACACCATGTCGTGCATGCACACTCTTTCGTACCCTATCGACAACGCCCCAGAGGAGCAGTGAAGGGCGCCCGGAGGAGGAGCGAGGTGGAGAAGGCGGCGTCTAGGGTTCTAAACCCTCTATCTATTTTTATTTTTTTTGAGTCTATGTTATGTTAAGTTGTTATTGAACTATGTTGGAGATTTTATGGGCTTGTTGGCCCTTTTATCAAGTTCTATTATTAAGTTTTCCATCTATTTTATTATGAAGTTCTTCCTAGTTTCAACTATGTGATCCTACTATGGGCTTGTTGGCCCTATCTACATGTTTGTTGATTGTTTTCTTAGAGAGCTTGCTTTGTTAGTAACCACCTAGTGCATGCAGCCACAACGACCCTTCTTTTTTTACACAAGCCACAAATATGTTGGGGTTCCAATATGTAGCCACCTAGCTAGTGCATGCAGCCACAACATGTTTGTTCAATTTATTTGTCGTAGAAAAACAGGTGCAGCTGCAAGTGGATCAAAAAGGCTACAACTGATCGTAAAAAACGATGCTCTAAATCAAGGAGACAAGCGTGCAAGAAGAGAGGAATCAGTGGCAGCGACCGTCGCTGCATCCGTGGCGGCTGGCGTGCACGAAAGCGGCTCGATCAGTGCATCATGGCGGCATGCATCAGCGCAAGCAGGCTCGGTCGGTGTCGCTGTCAAAACCGGCGGATCTTGGGTAGGGGGTCCCGAACTGTGCGTCTAAGGCTAATGGTAACAGGAGGCGAGGGACACAATGTTTACCCAGGTTCGGGCCCTCTCGATGGAGGTAATACCCTACTTCCTGCTTGATTGATCTTGATGATATGAGTATTACAATAGTTGATCTACCACGAGATCGTAGAGGCTAAACCCTAGAAGCTAGCCTATGGTTATGATTGTTATTGTCCTACGGACTAAACCCTCCGGTTTAAATAGACACCGGAGGGGGCTAGGGTTACACAGAGTCGGTTACAGGGAAAGGAATCTTCATATCTGAATCGCCAAGCTTGCCTTCCACGCAAAGGAGAGTCCCATCCGGACACGGGAAGAAGTCTTCTATCTTGTATCTTCATAGCCCAATAGTCCGGCATACGCATACAGTCCGGCTGTCCGAGGACCCCTTAATACAGGACTCCCTCAGTTGACCCTGAACCAGGCTTCAATGACGATGAGTTCGGCGCGCAGATTGTCTTCGACATTGTAAGGCGGGTTCCTTCTCCGAATACTCCAAAGTAGATCTTGAACACATGAATGGTGTCTGGCTCTGCAAAACAAACTCCACATACCATGGTGGAGAGTACAATATCCCACGAGTCCAATCTGCTGACAACTCATAGCGTGACATCATGCCACGACCTGGTCTTTATTCGAACCGTTTTTATCCTGACCCTCTGTATTTCGAGGCGTGGTTTCATTGGCACGTCTTGTCGAAGCAGAGATCGTGTCCCCTTATCACGGGATTCTCATCAATGCGGGCATGGGTAACCCAACCGTGCCATCAGCATGGCGCTTGGGAAATAAGCGAGTTTTAGGGCGAACGAGGAGGCGCACGATTTTTACTACCTTTATAAAGTTATAAGTATTCCCCTCTTTCACCCACACCCTCTTCTTCCTCTGCTCATTCATTCTCGAGTTCCAGCGCTCGAGCTCCCATCTCTTCTGACCAAAAAGCACTCCAATCATGTCTGGATCCGGAGCACAAGGCAAGTGGATGGCCTCCTCCGTTCAGGAGAAGGATATCAAGAAGCTCCGAGAGGACGGATACCTGGCCAAGAAGATCGCACACCGTCTTCCAGAGGCGGGACAGATCGTCCCTACTCCAGAACCCCACGAGAGGGTTGTATTCCTCCCTCACTTCGTCCGCGGGCTGGGGTTTCCCCTCCACCCATTTATTTGTGTCCTCATGTACTATTACAGGATAGATTTCCATGATCTATCCTCCAATTCGTTCCTCAGCATATCGACATTCATCATCGTGTGCGAAGCCTTCCTTCGCATCTTGCCACACTTCGGGCTGTGGCTAAAGATTTTCAACGTGAAGCCCAAGGTGGTCGGCGGTGAACACGCCGAGTGCGGAGGAGCCATGGTGAGAAGGATGCCCAACGTCAAATGGCCACAGGGTAAATTCAACGAGTCCGTCAAAGGTTGGCAACAACAGTGGTTCTATATTACCGAGCCACGCGGCGCCAAATGGGCCGCCACCCCTGAGTTCCGATCTGGAGCCCCACTGCAGCTCATGTCCTGGCCCAAAAAGGGCCTAGACTGGCCTTCGTTCGACGAGCTGATGGCAATCCAAGCGGGTATCAAGAGCATGGAGGACAAGAATATCAAACTTGTCGATGTGGTCCAGGTGATGCTAGTTCGCCGGATCCTTCCCTGCCAACGCCGGACTCGCCATCTATGGGAGTTTGATCCAGCCAAGCACCAAACCTTGTTGGAGTTCTTTGACACGATGCACGAAGACATCTGGAAGGTGCTATTCAAGCCCGGCAAGTTGTGGCTGGACACCGCCGAGGATCGTGGGCACAAAGCGTCCCGCCCCGCAAGTTCGGTGAGTCTTTATATGTTTTCAAGGTGTATCCTCTATTTGTATACCCTGGGGAGAACACCTAATATTTCCCCGACGATTCTCCCAGGCCTGGACAGAGAAGGCAGAGCGGATCTACTATCCGGCTCCGCTGCCTGAAGAACAAGCCGACCCACTTCTGATGAAGATGTTGGTCCCGGCGCCATATAAGGCACCGAAGAAGAAGGCCAAGAAGGAGGCCAAGGAGACCAGGGGCAGGCTCCGTCGCAAGGGTACTTTGGATGTGATGTCTGAAGACATCGAAGCCCGCTCCTCCGCCGAAAAAGATGAGGAAGAGGAGGAGGAGGAAGAAGAAAGCCAGTCTCCCCCGCGAGGGGGGGGGGTGTCGGTGTCAAAATCGGCGGATCTCGGGTAGGGGGTCCCGAACTGTGCGTCTAAGGCTAATGGTATAGGAGGCTGGGGACACGATGTTTACCCAGGTTCGGGCCCTCTCGATGGAGGTAATACCCTACTTCCTACTTGATTGATCTTGATGATATGAGTATTACAAGAGTTGATCTACCATGAGATCAGAGAGGCTAAACCCTAGAAGCTAGCCTATGGTATGATTGTTGTTGTGTCCTATGGACTAAACGCTCCAGTTTATATAGACATCGGAGGGGCTAGGGTTACACAGAGTCGGTTACAGAGAAGGAGATCTTCATCCGAATCGCCAAGCTTGCCTTCCACACCAAGGAGAGTCCCATCCGGACACGGGACGAAGTCTTCAATCTTGTATCTTCATAGTCCAACAGTCCGGCCAAAGTATATAGTCCGGCTGTCCGGATACCCCCTTATCTAGGACTCCCTCAGTAGCCCCCGAACCAAGCTTCAATGACGATGAGTCCGGCGCGCAGATTGTCTTCGGCATTGCAAGGCGGGTTCTTCTCCAAATCCGGCACACCCGTCATAGCAAACAGTGTCCGGCCTCCCAGTAAGGTTGTACTTCTCGGCTTCTGTGCTTCAATAATGGCCATCTCCACGTGTCGAGCGAAGACGAGGGGCCGGGACATTTTTACGTTTGCCACCCTAATCCCGTAGGCAAGCCGTCTATTTGAAGAGACGGGGATCCTCAGATCCAAATCACACCACCTTCTCCCGAGCAAGCATTCCATAGAGCGCGTCCAAAAGAGGCCATCCCATCATGACCGGTCGCCGCATCCCTGCCCGTCGCTCCCCTAGCTCGAAACCAGGGGATTGGGAAAAGTGTTCCATCCCTCATAGCCGCCTAATAGAGCTGCAGACCAAAGGGTTCCTTCAGCCCGCATACATGGTCCCCGTCTGATCCGAACTAGCCACATATAATGGCGGGGAGAAAGCGGAGAGATTCCCTAACCCATCTCGGGGGGAGCGGGTATGCCTTGTCCCATATCTGCTAAGAAGCGTCGGGTTTCCAATCCACCCATTCCTCCGCGGGCTCCTGGAGTTCTACGGTCTCCAGTTGCATAATCTTACCCCCGCCTCCATACTGCACATCGCGGGTTATGTTGCCCTCTGCGAGCTGTTCCTAGGCTGTGAAGCTCATTTCGAGTTATGGAAGAGGTTATTCAGCCTCGTCCCTCGCAACCAGGAGGGATCTATATATCAAGTGGGCGGAGCCGAAATATGGCGCGTCGCCCAGACCGGATACCTGCCC
Source organism: Triticum dicoccoides (assembly GCF_002162155.2). Classification (NCBI taxonomy): domain Eukaryota; kingdom Viridiplantae; phylum Streptophyta; class Magnoliopsida; order Poales; family Poaceae; genus Triticum; species Triticum dicoccoides. Next base: position 476,873,787 of record NC_041383.1, on the reverse strand, counting down.
GGTACTCCAAAGAAGGCATCCGAAGACTGGCCCTCGGAGTGGTTTTATGTCGACGACGTTCCCCTTCCGGACCCAGTCCGTACGGGCCTTCCTGAGTTTACCAATACTCTGCTGAAGAAACGCCAAAGCTGGCGCCCTCGGAGCCCCCAGGAGGAAGATAACAGAGAAATCCTCTATCTAATGAGCCGGATAAAAACCCTGGCCAAATCAGGATTGACAATAATCGAAGTTATGTCAATATGCGTAATAAGGGGAGTGCAGCCACTTCAATACAGGGGAAAACCCATGTGGCACTTCAATGGAGAAGACGATGCCTCCTGCTGCGGTCGCAAAGGTCCGAACTCCGCCACATCTTTGGCGAGGATACTGTCCGATTTGTATAAAGGAGAAGAAGACGAGTTCCTCCGCATTAAACCGCGGGATGGATTTTCCATGTATAACCCCCGAAGCTGGGTAAGCTGTCATCCTTTACTCAACTCTGTCCATTCTTACCTTTCTTGTCACAATTATTTACCTTGCCGTTTCAAAACAGGAACTACGGAAGGACGTGAAAGAGTTCAACAGCCCCTCTCCGCAGCCAGAGGATCCCGACCGGGCTCTCGATCCCGGACTTGAAGAAGATCTGGACATATCCGTGGAATTTGTCAACGGGACTTTCTACCAGGCAAGCAGTGGCAGCTCTTTAGTGGCCATCATCGCGGATTATCCCGGACTGCTTCCCGTGTCGCATGTAAGTAATGTCGGGGTCCCAACCTTCCGAAAGGATTCCTTCATTTTGCCGTACCTTATGCTTACATGTCGTATGTTTATAGAAACGGCAGTCAGGACACCACGTGGAACCCGCGGGGGCCTCTCAGCAGGAGGCGCCAAGACAAGGTAGGCTTAAAAGGAAGGCGGTTAGGAGCGAGATGCATGCGCAGAGGTATTCATTAAACTTGCCCCATAGTTATTTGGTCTTTTGATGAGACGTGACGGCTTTAATTATGTCCTGACAGGAAACACCGGACTATATCCGGTGATCCTACCGGCCACGCCTCTAGTAGCCGGATTCTTGAACTGGATTCACGTGCGGAGGTTGATGTGGGGACAGCACCGAACTGTCCTCCTACGGAGGATACGGATAGGCTTTCCGCCACAAATTCTGAAGTGGAGAGTGCCATGAATCACCGGCGCCGACGGGCCGTACTTCATGGTGGTATTTTTTTTCCGAAGAGGCATTTAATGCCTTCAATTCCGGACACGCATATACCTGCGCTGCTCAAGATGGACTTGCCAGAGCAACGAACCAGTATGTGAAGGATATACGGGTAAGAAAATTTAATAAGTATGTGTAGTAGTAGCCCCTGAGACTTGAAATAGTTGGCACAACTGATTTAAGGATCATTAAATGTGTAGGTTCTTGTAGAGAAGAATGCCCAGCTGTCTCAAGAGCTGGAGGAATGTAACGCCCAAATGAAGGCCAGTCTTGCCGAACAAGAGGAATCTAAAAAGGCCTCTTCTGGTAAGAATTTCCTTCTACCAGTTTGTTTGTTCGGCATGTTTTACAAATCTGACGAAAGATTCGGCAGAGGCTCCCGGAGGAAATCTGAAGACTGTGGGAGATAATGAGCCGCACCTACGAAGTCAGCTGAAGGCGGGCAAACGCGTGCTGATGCAGTCTATCCAGGAGAGAAATAAGCTCCAAGATGCTAATATCAGACTGAGCGTCGAGTTGAAAGATGTCCGGGCTCAGCTCGCGGACTCCATGAAGGAGAACAGGAGGCTTCGACGCGGCATTTATAGTAAGTGCTTCAAACGCACTGCAAAACAGTTTGGCGATGAAGCGAACTAACAAAGTTGTGTCTGCATGGATGTTGACGGGCCGTCCCGGAGAGGAGATGCCCGAATCCGCATGCGATATGCTGCAAGATCTTTCACAGCTGCATGAACGAGCTCGGCACGTGATGCAGGCTATTGCCCAGGCCTTGTGGCCATCCGCTTCCCTGCCAAGAGGCATGAGCGAACTTGTAGAGATGCTCAAAGGAGCACGGCGGCGCTTCCGGTTATGGAAGATATCAGCCTGTCGGCAAGGTGCGAGAGAAGCTTGGGCCATGGTGAAGACGCGATACACTAAGGCTGACCCGAACCATATGGCCGAAGTCGTACCGGTGGGGTTAGATGGACAAGAGATACCCGTTAGTCTGGTATATGACCAAGTTGTTGGAAATATGCCCTAGAGGCAATAATAAAAGTGTTATTATTATATTTCTTTGTTCATGATAATAGTCTTTTATTCATGCTATAACTGTATTATCCGGAAATCATAATACACGTGTGAATACATAGACCACAATATGTCCCTAGCGAGCCTCTAGTTGACTAGCTCGTTGTGATCAACAGATAGTCATGGTTTCCTGGCTATGGACATTGGATGTCGTTGATAACGGGATCACATCATTAGGAGAATGATGTGATGGACAAGACCCAATCCTAAGCATAGCACAAAGGTCGGTTAGTTCGTTTGCTAGAGCTTTTCCAATGTCAAGTATCTCTTCCTTAGACCATGAGATCGTGTAACTCCCGGATACCGTAGGAGTGCTTTGGGTGTACCAAACGTCACAACGTAACTGGGTGACTATAAAGGTGCATTACAGGTATCTCCGAAAGTGTCTGTTGGGTTGACACGGATCGAGACTGGGATTTGTCACTCCGTGTTACGGAGAGGTATCACTGGGCCCACTCGGTAGTGCATCATCATAATGAGCTCAAGGTGGCCAAGTGTCTGGTCACGGGATCATGCATTACGGTACAAGTAAAGTGACTTGCCGGTAACGAGACTGAACGAGGTATTGGGATACCGACGATCGAGTCTCGGGCAAGTAACATACCGTCTGATAAAGGGAATAGTATACGGGGTTGCTTGAACCCTTGACATCGTGGTTCATCCGATGACAACATCGAGGAGCATGTGGGATCCAACATGGGTATCCAGATCCCGCTGTTGGTTATTGACCTGAGGTTGTCTCGGTCATGTCTGCATGTCTCCCGAACCCGTAGGGTCTACACACTTAAGGTTCGGTGACGCTAGGGTTATCAGGAAGACAAGTATGTGATTACTGAATGTTGTTCAGAGTCCCGGATGAGATCCCGGACGTCACGAGGAGTTCCGGAATGGCCCGGAGGTAAAGATTTATATAAGGAAAGTGGTTAAACGGACACCGGAAAGTTTCGGTGGCATACCGGTATTGTACCGGGGCCACCGGAAGGGTTCCGGGGGTCCACCGGGTGGGGCCACCCCTCCCGGGGGCCCACATGGGCTGTGTGGGAGAGGTAGCCAGCCCCTAGTGGGCTGGGCGCGCCTCCCCACCTAGGCCCATGCGGCTAGGGCAAGGGGAGGGGAAACCCTAAAGGGGGCGCCCCCCTAGCTTGGGGGGCAAGCCACCCTTTTCCCTCTCCCTTTGGCCGCCGCCCCCCCTCTAGGGTTTCCCCTAGAGGGCCGGCCCCCTTGCCCCTCTCCTCCTATATATAGAGGGGTGAGGGGAGGGCTGCTGTACGACACAACTCAAGGCGCAGCCCCTCCCCTCCCCAACACCTCTCCTCCTCCGTACGTGCTTGGCGAAGCCCTGTCGGAGTACTTCTGCACCAACTACACCACGCCGTCGTTCTGCCGTTGGAGCTTCCTTCCTCAACCTCTCCTTCCTCCTTGCTGGATCAAGACGGAGGAGACGTCGTCCGTCCCGTACGTGTGTTGAACGCGGAGGTGCTATCTGTTCAGCACTTGGTCATCGGTGATCCGAATCACGACGAGTACGACTCCATCATCACCATCCCCTTGAACGCTTCCGCACTCGATCTACAAGTGGTATGTAGATGCAAACTCTTCCCCTTGACTCGTTGCTTAGATGAACTCATAGATGGATCTTGGTGAAACCGTAGGAAAAATTTTAATTTTCTGCAACGTTCCCCAACAGTGGTATCAGAGCCAGGTTTATGCGTAGTTCTCTATTGCACGAGTAGAACACAATTTTGTTGTGGGCGTAGATCTTGTCAACTTGCTTGCCGTTACTAGTCTTATCTTGCTTCAGCGGTATTGTGGGATGAAGCGGCCCGGACCAACCTTACACGTACGCTTACGTGAGACCGGTTCCACCGACTAACATGCACTAGTTGCATAAGGTGGCTGGCGGGTGTCTGTCTCTCCCACTTTAGTTGAAGCGGATTCGATGAAAAGGGTCCTTATGAAGGGTAAATAGAAGTTGACAAGATCACGTTGTGGTTATTCGTAGGTAAGAAAACGTTCTTGCTAGAACCCAATTGCAGCCACGTAAAAGATGCAACAACAATTAGAGGACGTCTAACTTGTTTTTGCAGCAATTGTCATTGAAGAACGCCATGTAAACTACTTTACTTTATTGCTAAACGCGTTAGTCATAGAAGTAGAAGTAGTCGTTGGCGTGACAACTTCATGAAGACACGATGATGGAGATCATGATGATGGAGATCATGGTGTCATGCCGGGGACAAGATGATCATGGAGCCCCGAAGATGAAGATCAAAGGAGCTATATGATATTGGCCATATCATGTCACTACTTTATATAATTGCATGTGATGTTTATTATGTTTATGCATCTTGTTTACTTAGATCGACGGTAGTAAATAAGATGATCCCTTATAACAATTTCAAGAAAGTGTTCCCCCTAACTGTGCACCGTTGCTAAAGTTCGTCGTTTCGAAGCATCACGTGATGATCGGGTGTGATAGATCCTTACGTTCACATACAACGGGTGTAAGACAGTTTTACACATGCAAAAACACTTAGGGTTAACTTGACGAGCCTAGCATGTACAGACATGGCCTTGGAACACGGAGACCGAAAGGTCGAACACGAGTCGTATGGAAGATACGATCAACATGAGAATGTTCACCGACGATGACTAGTCCATCTCACGTGATGATCGGACACGGCCTAGTCGACTCGGATCGTGTAACACTTAGATGACTAGAGGGATGTCAAATCTGAGTGGGAGTTCAATAATTTGATTAGATGAACTTAATTATCATGAACTTAGTCTAAAACCTTTGCAAATATGTCTTGTAGATCAAATGGCCAACGCTCATGTCAACATGAACTTCAACGCATTCCTAGAGAAAACCAAGCTGAAAGATGATGGCAGCAACTATACGGACTGGGTCCGGAACTTGAGGATCATCCTCATAGCTGCCAGGAAACAATATGTCCTAGAAGGACCACTAGGTGACGCTCCCGTCCCAGAGAACCAAGACATTATGAATGCTTGGCAGTCTCGTGCTGATGATTACTCCCTCGTTCAGTGCGGCATGCTTTACAGCTTAGAACCGGGGCTCCAAAAGCGTTTTGAGCATCACAGAGCATATGAGATGTTCGAAGAGCTGAAACTAGTTTTCCAAGCTCACGCCCGGGTCGAGAGATATGAAGTCTCCGACAAGTTCTACAGTTGTAAGATGGAGGAAAATAGTTCTGTCAGTGAGCACATACTCAAAATGTCAGGGTTGCACAACCGCCTGTCCCAGGTGGACATTAACCTCCCGGATGAGGCGGTCATTGACAGAATCCTTCAGTCGCTCCCACCAAGCTACAAGAGCTTCGTGATGAACTACAATATGCAGGGGATGGTGAAAACCATTCCTGAAGTATTTTCAATGCTGAAGTCAGCAGAGGTTGAAATCAAGAAAGAACATCAAGTGTTGATGGTTAATAAGACCACTAAGTTCAAGAAGGGCAAGGGTAAGAAGAACTTCAAGAAGGACGGCAAAGAGGTTGCCGCGCCCGGTAAGCCAGTTGCCGGGAAGAAGTCAAAGAATGGACCCAAGCCTGAGACTGAGTGCTTTTATTGCAAGGGGAAGGGTCACTGGAAGCGGAACTGCCCCAAATACTTAGCGGATAAGAAGGCCGGCAACACTAAAGGTATATTTGATATACATGTAATTGATGTGTACCTTACCAGTACTCGTAGTAACTCCTGGGTATTTGATACCGGTGCCGTTGCTCATATTTGTAACTCACAGCAGGAGCTGCGGAATAAGCGGAGACTGGCGAAGGACGAGGTGACAATGCGCGTCGGGAACGGTTCCAAGGTCGATGTGATCGCCGTCGGCACGCTACCTCTACATTTACCTACGGGATTAGTTATAAACCTTAATAATTGTTATTTTGTGCCAAGTTTGAGCATGAACATTGTATCTGGATCTCGTTTGATACGAGATGGCTACTCATTTAAGTCCGAGAATAATGGTTGTTCTATTTATATGAGAGATATGTTCTATGGTCATGCTCCGATGGTCAATGGTTTATTCTTAATGAATCTCGAACGTAGTGTTACACATATTCATAGCGTGAATACCAAAAGATGTAAAGTTGATAATGATAGTCCCACATACTTGTGGCACTGCCGCCTTGGTCACATTGGTGTCAAGCGCATGAAGAAGCTCCATGATGATGGACTTTTAGAGTCTCTTGATTATGAATCATTTGACACATGCGAACCATGCCTCATGGGCAAGATGACCAAGACTCCATTCTCCGGAACAATGGAGCGAGCAACCAACTTGTTGGAAATCATACATACCGATGTGTGCAGTCCAATGAGTGTTGAGGCTCGCGGAGGATATCGTTATGTTCTCACTCTCACAGATGACTTGAGTAGATATGGGTATGTCTACTTGATGAAACACAAGTCTGAGACCTTTGAAAAGTTCAAGGAATTTCAGAATGAAGTAGAGAATCAATGTGACCGAAAGATAAAGTTCTTACGATCAGATCGTGGAGGAGAATACTTAAGTCACGAATTTGGTACACACTTAAGGAAATGTGGAATCGTTTCACAACTCACGCCGCCTGGAACACCTCAGCGTAACGGTGTGTCCGAACGTCGTAATCGCACTCTATTGGATATGGTGCGGTCTATGATGTCTCTTACCGATTTACCGCTATCATTTTGGGGATACGCTCTAGAGACAGCTACATTCACTTTAAATAGGGCACCGTCTAAATCCGTTGAGACGACACCGTATGAATTATGGTTTGGGGAGAAACCTAAGCTGTCGTTTCTGAAAGTTTGGGGATGCGATGCTTATGTCAAGAAACTTCAACCTGAAAAGCTCGAACCCAAGTTGGAAAAATGCGTCTTCATAGGATACCCTAAGGAAACCATTGGGTATACCTTCTACTTAATATCTGAGGGCAAGATCTTTGTCACTAAGAACGAATCCTTTCTGGAAAAAGAGTTTCTCTCGAAAGAAGTAAGTGGGAGGAAAGTAGAACTCGATGAAGTACTACCTCTTGAACCGGAAAGTAATGCAGCCCAGGAAAATGTTCCTGTGATGCCTACACCAATTGAAGAGGAAAATAATGATGATCAAGGTACTTCGAATCAAGTTGCTACTGAACTTCGTAGGTCCACAAGGACACGTTCCGCACCAGAGTGGTGCGGCAACCCTGTCCTGGAAATCATGTTGTTAGACAACGGTGAACCTTCGAACTATGAAGAAGCTATGGCGGGTCCAGATTCCAACAAATGGCTAGAAGCCATGAAATCCGAGATAGAATCCATGTATGAAAACAAAGTATGGACTTTGACTGACTTGCCCGATGATCGGCGAGCGATAGAAAACAAATGGATCTTTAAGAAGAAGACGGACGCAGATGGTAATGTTACCATCTATAAAGCTCGACTTGTCGCTAAGGGTTATCGGCAAGTTCAAGGGATTGACTACGATGAGACTTTCTCTCCCGTAGCGAAGCTTAAGTCCGTCCGAATCATGTTAGCAATTGCCGCATACTATGATTATGAGATATGGCAGATGGACGTCAAAACGGCATTCCTTAACGGTTATCTTAAGGAAGAACTGTATATGATGCAGCCGGAAGGTTTTGTCGATCCTAAGAACGCTAACAAAGTATGCAAGCTCCAGCGATCCATTTATGGGCTGGTGCAAGCATCTCGGAGTTGGAATATTCGCTTTGATGAGATGATCAAAGCGTTTGGGTTTATGCAGACTTATGGAGAAGCCTGCGTTTACAAGAAAGTGAGTGGGAGCTCTGTAGCATTTCTCATATTATATGTAGATGACATACTCCTGATGGGAAATGATATAGAATTCTTGGACAGCATTAAGGCCTACTTGAATAAGTGTTTTTCAATGAAGGACCTTGGAGAAGCTGCTTATATATTAGGCATCAAGATCTATAGAAATAGATCGAGACGCCTCATAGGTCTTTCACAAAGCACATACCTTGATAAGATTTTGAAGAAGTTCAAAATGGATCAGTCTAAGAAGGGGTTCTTGCCTGTATTGCAAGGTGTGAGATTGAGCTCGGCTCAATGCCCGACCACGGCAAAAGATATAGAAGAGATGAGTGTCATCCCCTATGCTTCAGCCATAGGATCTATTATGTATGCCATGCTGTGTACCAGACCTGATGTAAACCTTGCCGTAAGTTTGGTAGGAAGGTACCAAAGTAATCCCGGCAAGGAACACCGGACAGCGGTCAAGAATATCCTGAATTACCTGAAAAGGACAAAGGACATGTTTCTTGTTTATGGAGGTGACGAAGAGCTCGTCGTAAAGGGTTACGTCGACACTAGCTTTGACACAGATCTGGATGACTCTAAGTGACAAACCGGATACGTGTATATGTTGAATGGTGGAGCAGTAAGCTGGTGCAGCTGCAAGCAGAGCGTCGTGGTGGGATCTACATGTGAAGCGGAGTACATGGCAGCCTCGGAGGCAGCGCATGAAGCTATTTGGGTGAAGGAGTTCATCACCGACCTAGGAGTCATACCCAATGCGTCGGGGCCGATCAAACTTTTCTGTGACAATACTGGAGCTATTGCCCTTGCGAAGGAGCCCAGATTTCACAAGACCAGGCACATCAAGTGTCGTTTCAACTCCATCCGTGAGAATGTTCAAGATGGAGACATAGAAATTTGCAAAGTACATACAGATCTGAATGTCGTAGATCCGTTGACTAAACCTCTCTCGCGAGCGAAACATGATCAACACCAAAACTCTATGGGTGTTCGATTCATCACAATGTAACTAGATTATTGACTCTAGTGCAAGTGGGAGACTGTTGGAAATATGCCCTAGAGGCAATAATAAAAGTGTTATTATTATATTTCTTTGTTCATGATAATAGTCTTTTATTCATGCTATAACTGTATTATCCAGAAATCGTAATACATGTGTGAATACATAGACCACAATATGTCCCTAGTGAGCCTCTAGTTGACTAGCTCGTTGTGATCAACAGATAGTCATGGTTTCCTGGCTATGGACATTGGATGTCGTTGATAACGGGATCACATCATTAGGAGAATGATGTGATGGACAAGACCCAATCCTAAGCATAGCACAAAGGTCGGTTAGTTCGTTTGCTAGAGCTTTTCGAATGTCAAGTATCTCTTCCTTAGACCATGAGATCGTGTAACTCCCGGATACCGTAGGAGTGCTTTGGGTGTACCAAACGTCACAACGTAACTGGGTGACTATAAAGGTGCATTACAGGTATCTCCGAAAGTGTCTATTGGGTTGACACGGATCGAGACTGGGATTTGTCACTCCGTGTTACGAGAAGTATCACTGGGCCCACTCAATAGTGCATCATCATAATGAGCTCATGGTGGCCAAGTGTCTGGTCACGGGATCATGCATTACGGTACGAGTAAAGTGACTTGCCGGTAACGAGACTGAACGAGGTATTGGGATACCGACGATTGAGTCTCGGGCAAGTAACATACCGTCTGATAAAGGGAATAGTATACGGTGTTGCTTGAACCCTTGACATCGTGGTTCATCCGATGACAACATCGAGGAGCATGTGGGAGCCAACATGGGTATCCAGATCCCGCTGTTGGTTATTGACCTGAGGTCGTCTCGGTCATGTCTGCATGTCTCCCGAACCCGTAGGGTCTACACACTTAAGGTTCGGTGACGCTAGGGTTATCAGGAAGACAAGTATGTGATTACCGAATGTTGTTCGGAGTCCCGGATGAGATCCCGGACGTCACGAGGAGTTCCGGAATGGTCCGTAGGTAAAGATTTATATAAGGAAAGTGGTTAAACGGACACCGGAAAGTTTCGGTGGCATACCGGTATTGTACCGGGGCCACCGGAAGGGTTCCGGGGGTCCACCGGGTGGGGCCACCCCTCCCGGGGGGCCACATGGGCTGTGTGGGAGAGGTAGCCAGCCCCTAGTGGGCTGGGCGCGCCTCCCCACCTAGGCCCATGCGGCTAGGGCAAGGGGAGGGGAAACCCTAAAGGGGGCGCCCCCCTAGCTTGGGGGGCAAGCCACCCTTTTCCCTCTCCCTTTGGCCGCCACCCCCCTCTAGGGTTTCCCCTAGAGGGCCGGCGCCCTTGCCCCTCTCCTCCTATATATAGAGGGGTGAGGGGAGGGCTGCTGTACGACACAACTCAAGGCGCAGCCCCTCCCCTCCCCAACACCTCTCCTCCTCCGTACGTGCTTGGTGAAGCCCTGTCGGAGTACTTCTGCACCAACTACACCACGCCGTCGTGCTGCCATTGGAGCTGCCTTCCTCAACCTCTCCTTCCTCCTTGCTGGATCAAGACGGAGGAGACGTCGTCCGTCCCGTACGTGTGTTGAACGCGGAGGTGCTGTCCGTTCAGCACTTGGTCATCGGTGATCCGAATCACGATGAGTACGACTCCATCATCACCATCCCCTTGAATGCTTCCGCACTCGATCTACAAGTGGTATGTAGATGCAAACTCTTCCCCTTGACACGTTGCTTAGATGAACTCATAGATGGATCTTGGTGAAACCGTAGGAAAATTTTTAATTTTCTGCAACGTTCCCCAACACAAGTAGCATTAGCTGCAAGGTATTCCCAACAGGATTGTAATCTAGACAGCCTGTTGGATGGTATAGAGGAAGAGTACAGCCGGTCTAAATTACTATGTAATTTGAATGGGCTGATGTACTCCCTAGCCGGATTGAAAATCATTTGACATGGCGGACCTTTTTGCTTCAGCCCCCAGACCCGACAGTTCAGAGTGTATCCGAATACCCGCACAGTTATGAAAAACTGGGGTATGCATGGAAACCAGGCGTAGGGGTCATAAGTGCTTGAACAGATAAGTACCCAACTAGTTATGTTATATTACATTGATAGTAAGAAACATCTTCTAGAGAGAATAGTTCCGTTAGGGGTTCCTTTCTCGGGGTGCGCATGCATCGATGTGCATGTCCGAACTGCGAACAGAAGCGTAGGAAACAAAACATGTGGGTATTTACGTTGTAATGAATGAGAACATCTTTTGTTCACCGACCGAATATTCCCTTAAGAACGCTAGCTTTCGGCTTCACCCAGTCTGAGGTACACATCCGGCTCAACCGGCAGTAACAATCACAGAGGTGCTCCCCTTATGCCCTAGCCGAATTAACGGGAACGTAGGGCATAAATACAAAAGCCAGGCAACCCAGCATGGCCAAAACTTAAGTCATATCGATACATATAATGGTGAAGAAAAGGCACATATGGAAAGAAAAATGCATATGTGGCTGGCAAGGAGCCATTAAAGTAGTTATATTTAGCTTCCGAATAGGAAGCCCCCATGTATAGTGTGCACGCATAGTGCGGCCGGAGTGATCAGGGCATCCGTACAGTTTTAAGGATGTATGTTTAAAAAGGAAAAAGAGGGCGAGAAAGGAAGAAAGAGAACATAATTGAAGAGGCAGAGTTAAGGAGACGAACACTGAGTTCGGCACTAGGCGTAGAATCTCCGGAGTCTGGCCACGTTCCATGTGTTCGGCTCGAGTCTGTTATCAGATGCACTGCGCAGACGGTACGCTCCTCCAGTGAGAACTTTATCAATGATGAAGGGACCCTCCCACTTGGGTTTGAGCTTGTCCTTCTTCTTCTCGGGGAGGCGTAGAACGAGTTCGCCAATGTTATAAGTTTTGGCCCGTACTTCTCTGCTTTGATACCTTCGAGCCTGTTGCTGATAGAATGCGGAATGGGCCTTAGCAACATCACGCTCCTCTTCCAAAGCATCCAAGTTGTCCTGCCGATCTAGCTCGGCTTCCTTCTCTTCATACATGCGCATGGATTAAGTCGCAGGGCAGCACTGCTTCTGCATCATACATCAGAAAAATGGTGTGTATCCGGTGGTACGATTCGGCGTGGTCCACAGCCCCCAGAGTACGGAGTCGAGTTCCTCGACCCAATGTGTGTCTGATTCCTTCAAGGGTCGCACTAGTCTGGGTTTAATGTCGCTCATGATAAGACCATTTGCATGTTCGACTTAACCATTTGTTTGGGGGTGATAGACAGAGGCGTAGTCGAGCTTAATGCCCATTTTGCCGCACCAGGTTTTCACCTCATCGGCTGTAAAATTCGAGCCATTGTCAGTGATGATGCTGTGGGGGACACCATAATGGTGTACAACCCCTGATATGAAGTCTATCATTGGTCCGGATTCGGCCGGTTTAACTGGTTTGGCTTCTATCCATTTGGTGAACTTGTCTACCATGACCAATAAGTATTTTTTCTTATGGCTTCCTCCTTTAAGGGGTCCCACCATATCCAGCCCCCAGACCGCGAAGGGCCAAGTTATGGGGATTTTTTGGAGAGCGGTAGGGGGCATATGGCTCTGATTGGCAAATAGTTGATAACCAACGCAATGTTGGACAAGGTTCTGTGCGTCTGCCCGGGCTGTCGGCCAGTAAAAACTTGTCCGAAAGGCCTTGCTTACGATTGCTCGGGCTGCCGCGTGGTGCCTGCCTAGTCCAGAATGGATTTCGGCTAAGAGCTGCCACCCTTCCTCTTCGGAGATGCATCGTTGGAGCACTCCAGTGGTGCTCTTCTTGTAGAGCTCTCCTTCATGAACTTTGTATGCCTTAGAGCGTCGCACAATACAACGTGCCTCATTTTGGTCCTCGGGGAGCTCTTGCCTATTTAGGTAGGCCAAGAAGGGCTCGGTCCACGGGGCGATGACAACCATTATTTCATGGGCCGAAGGTGTTATTTCGGTGGCAGAGCCTCCGATTACGTCAGATTGTTCAGAAACTTGGGTTGTGTTCGGAGTCGGACTAATAGTGCCGGACTCCCTCTCCCATGCCACGGACGGCTTGAACAGCCTTTCTAAGAAGATATTGGGTGGGATGGGGTCGCGTTTAGCGCTGATGCGGGCGAGGATATCGGTCGCTTGATTATTTTCTCTGACCACATGGTGGAATTCGAGCCCCTCGAACCAAGCTGACATTTTGAAGATGGCATTGCGATAGGCCACCATTTTCGGGTCCTTGGCATCAAAGTCTCCATTTACCTGAGATATTGCAAGGTTCGAGTCCCTGTGCACTTTGAGGCGTTGGATGCCCATGGAGACTGCCATCCGAAGACCATGAAATAGAGCCTCATATTCGGCTGCATTGTTGGAGTCTGTGTATAATATTTGGAGTACGTATTGGATCGTATCTCCGGTTGGGGACGTTAGGACAACACCCGCTCCCAATCCGGCCAGCATTTTAGAGCCGTCGAAATGCATGATCCAATTTGAGTACGCGTCGTACTCTTTAGGGAGTTCGGCTTCTGTCCATTCGGCGATGAAGTGGGCCAGTACTTGCGACTTAATGGCCTGTCGCGGCTTGTATGTTATGTTGAACAGGAGGAGCTCAATAGCCCATTTAGCAATTTGGCCTGTTGCGTCGCGGTTATTTATTATGTCATTGAGTGGTACTTCGGAGGCCACCGTGTTCGAACACTCTTGAAAGTAGTGTCGTAGTTTCCGGGATGCCATGAAGACCGTGTACGCTATCTTTTGATAGTGTGGGTACCGAGATTTGCATGGAGTGAGGAGAGTGGACACGTAATATACCGGCTTTTGGAGCGGGAACTTGTGTCCGTCTGCCTCTCGTTGGACGACCAGCACTGCACTCACAACTTGGTTTGTTGCGGCTATGTATAATAGCATGGGTTCGCCAATGTTTGGCGTGGTCAGGACTGGGTTTGCGGCCAAGAGTGCCTTTATTTCTTCAAGTACGGTCGTGGCCGCATCCGTCCACTCGAAGTGTTCGGTGCGTCTAAGAAGGCAATATAGAGGTAGTGCCTTTTCTCCTAAGCGGGAGATAAAGCGGTTTAAGGCAGCCACGCATCCAGTTAGTTTCTGGATCTGCTTGAGGTCTGTTGGGATAGCCAACCATGATAGAGCTCAGATTTTTGTCGGATTTTCTTCAATTCCTCTATTGGAAACAATGAAGCCGAGCAATTTCCCGGAGGGTACCCCGAAGACACATTTCTCCAGGTTGAGCTTGATGTCGTATGTTCGGAGGTTGTCGAACGTAAGCCTCAAGTCGTCTATTAAAGTTTCAACGTGTCTTGTTTTGATGACCATGTCGTCTACATAGGCCTCTACTGTCTTGCCGATTTGTTTTTCCAGGCATGTCTGAATCATGCGCTGATAGGTTGTGCCGGCATTTTTGAGCCCGAAAGACATGGTGTTAAAACAGAAAGGGCCGTATGGTGTAATGAAGGCCGTTGCGTCCTGGTCGGACTTCGCCATCTTGATCTGATGGTATCCGGAGTATGCGTCGAGGAAGCACAATGAGTCGTGTCCTGCGGTGGCGTCGATGATTTGGTCAATGCGGGGGAGGGGGAAGGGATCCTTAGGGCAAGCTTTATTGAGTTCCTTAAAATTGACACATAAGTGCCAGGATTTGTCCTTCTTTGGTACCATTACCAAGTTTGCTAGCCAATCCGGATGTTTGATGTCTTTGATGAATCCAGCCTCGAGTAGCTTGGCTAGCTCCTCTCCCATGGCTTGCCGCTTAGGCTCTGAGAAGCGCCAAAGAGTCTGCTTGACTGGCTTGTATCCTTTCAGTATATTGAGGCTGTGTTCTGCCAGCCTGCATGGGATGCCCGGCATGTCTAAAGGGTGCCAGGCGAAGATATCCCAATTCTCACGCAGGAAATCTCGCAGTGCGGCGTCTATTATGGGGTTCAACTGTGTCCCAATGGAAGCCGTCTTTGTAGGGTACATTGGGTGGACCTGGAATTTGACTATCTTGTCTGCTAGTTTGAAGGAGGTGGATTTAGGTCGCTTGTCGAGTATCACATCGTCTCTGTCCACTGTCGATCGCAGCGTCGTTAGTTCTTCGGCCGCGAGGGCTTCTGATAATGCTTCCAAGGCGAGGGTGGCGGTTTTATTTTCGACGCGGAGTGCGATGTTCGGATCACTAGCTAAAGTGATGATTCTGTTGGGCCCAGGCATTTTGAGCTTCATGTACCCGTAATGGGGTATATCCTGGAAACTCGTGAATGCGTCCCGCCCCAAGAGGGCGTGGTATCCGCTGCTGAACGGGGCCACTTGGAATGTAATTTCCTCGGACTTGTAATTCTCTGGCGTGCCGAATACCACATCCAGTGTGATTTTTCCGGCGCATCGCACCTCGCGACTAGGGATGATTCCCCTGAAGGTTGTGCTGTTTTGCTCAATGTGGCTCCTATCAATTTCCATCTTGTTAAGGGTTTCCTCGTAGATGAGGTTTAGCCCGCTTCCGCCGTCCATGGGCACTTTAGTGAGCCTGAAGCCGTCCATGATTGGACTAAGGACCAAAGTGGCTGGTGCTCGGACCGTTTGGAACTGAGGTTCGTCACTAGCATTGTAGGTTATAGCCGTGTCGTTCCATGGGTTTATTGTTGCCACGTGGCAAACTTCAGCGAGGCTGCGCTGAGCTCGCTTGCGCCTATTATTTGAGGCAAAAGTCTCGAAGACTGTAAATACCGTATTGTTATTTTCGGCGGGCTGGTGTTCTGCTGTATGGTTTAAGAGGAGATCCTCGCTGCTCTTTGCTACCTGCCGGAGTATCCAACATGCTCTAAGGCTATGAGTTGGTGTAGTATCCACTGTGCTGTGGATTTTGGATGGTCCATTAAGCCATTCTTCCAATACGGTTCCGCACCTTGTATCAGGCTTTGGTTTTTTGGTAATTGAATCGGGTAACTTTAGTTCGGACAAAGGGTTTAGTGAGAGCCGGATTGTCCCAGAAGTTCGTTTGGGTTTTCCAGGCGCTTTCCATCACACAGTACTTCTGCACTATGGCCGCTAAGTCGGTGAAGTGTACTATGTGACGGCGACTTATAGCATTGAGGATCCCTTTGTCCATGCAATTGTTGTCGAAGAGGGAGATTGTGTTTTCCTCGCGACAGTCCTTGACCTTGTTTAACACAAGTTGGAATCTGGCCCAGTAATGATGTACTGTCTCTTGTGGCTCTTGTCTGATTTGTTGAATATTGAATAAATCTGTGTGGGTGGGTGTTTTTGAATCCGAATCCTGACCCAATCTGAGACCCAGGGGCAAGGAAGTTCCTGAGCTTAACGGCCCGGGCTCTGGGATGCTGCCCAATTTGTTTGACCTGTCACCCGATCCTAAGTTCGGGGTTTGGGTCATGTCCTCCCGCGAGCGGGTGTCCGGCTCAGAGAGCTCAGAAATCCGGACATAGTTTGTCCTCAAAATAGAGGGAGAATTCGTATGATGCTCCTCCACTACCGCGATCTCATGGGTGACCGACGGAGAATAAATCTCCCTTTGGTCTGGTTTAAGCCCGATCCGATCATAGTCTGTAGCGCCGCCCAGGGCGGCGATGCGATCCAAGACCTCATTAAGGGAAGAGAGCTCCATTGGATCCATCTGTTCGGCGAGTTCCGAACTGACGTGGAGGCTGTTTTTGATGACCAGAGAAGTCATCGTCGGCGCGACGGCCGATCGGGCAGTCATGACGAACCGCTCAGACGGAGAGTTTGGCCTTGGGCCAGTGCTCCTTCAGGGGCGATGTTTTCCCTGACAACGAGGCGGGCCATCAAGCCTTACCGCGACGACACAGAGGAACTCTCAATGAAAGCACCAATGTCAGTGTCAAAACCGGCGGATCTCGGGTAGGGGGTCCCGAACTGTGCATCTAAGGCTAATGGTAACAGGAGGCTGGGGACACGATGTTTACCCAGGTTCAGGCCCTCTCGATGGAGGTAATACCCTACTTCTTGCTTGATTGATCTTGATGATATGAGTATTACAAGAGTTGATCTACCACGAGATCAGAGACGCTAAACCCTAGAAGCTAGCCTATGGTATGATTGTTGTTGTGTCCTACGGACTAAACCCTCCGGTTCATATAGAACGGAGGAGGCTAGGGTTACATAGAGTCGGTTACAGAGAAGGAGATCTTCATCCGAATCACCAAGCTTGCCTTCCACGCCAAGTCGAGTCCCATCCGGACACGGGACGAAGTCTTCAATCTTGTATCTTCATAGTCCAACAGTCCGACAAAAGTATATAGTCCGGCTGTCCGGATACCCCCTTATCCAGGACTCCCTCGGGGGGGGGGGGAGAAGAGGATGGCCTCCACAAGTTTGGAGGCTGAAACGTCTAAGAAGGGGAAAGCCTCCCTTCCAGACGAATCCACCGCAACCACCGACAACAGCCTGGAGTGGGAACCCAGGGTCAAGCCCCTGGACAAATCGTGAGTACAAAGAAAACCCGGACATCTTCATATATCTAGTCTCACTTTTGCATAGTATTAACATATCGAGTCTCATATTCTGCAGTCCGGCCGGGTCCGACATTGGGCGATCTTCGTCAGAAGATTCATTGGACCCGGATGCGATGAACACCGAGACTCTCCCGACAGCCTCTTCCCCCAAAGATATGGACAACACTGAGGTGTCGTCCCAAAGGGGACCAGGCCAGGGCGAAGCTTGGGAGACCGTCGAGGCGGCATTGGAGGGCCAAACCCTGGCGACCGGACACATGGGGGAGCAGACCACCATGGATGCGGAAGGCGGGGGACATCCTGAATTCGGCCCCAAGCCAGAGACAACTCCGGAGACCAATACGGCTCCGAAGTCGGGCCCGCAACCTTCTTCAACAGGAGGCGGCGAGCCTATTCCACCAGCGACCTTCGTCCACCCGAAGGTGCCGGGTACTTTATTGGCAGTGCTGCAAAGCGCTTCCATCATTGACGAGCACCGTACCCTTATGGGTGCGGTGATTAAGAAGGTTCAGTCCGCCAAAAGCGGGCTGACCGAAGCCTCCACCAGCCTTCTAATAGGCTTTGAGGTAAGTATTGAAGTACAAAGAATATCATAATATAGATAGTAGCCCCTGATGCACTGTTCGGTGTTTCGAAAAGAGAGTTGTATAGAGGATCAAATATATGTCGCAAGAGACTAATTAGGAAATACCTATATGAATGATCAGGCATCATTATTGACTGCAACCGCTTATACTACGAAGGTCTCCGGACTGAGGCAGATACTGGAGCGGGCCAAAAGGGAACTCGGCCAAGTGAAAAAGTAATTGGAGAGTACCCAAGGTATGGGATAACCTTTTTGTATTTAAGTATAAGTGAATAGTTATTTTGACTAACAAATGTCGTGTTATGTAATAGGAGCGACGACCTAAGTTGAGGCTCTGAAGAAGACGGTAGGTGAAGCCGAGAAAAGGGCGGCCAAGGAGCAGGCCACTCGGGAAAACCACGAGGCCCGGGTCATTGAAGTTCAACAAGAGCTCCAAGAAGCCATAGGGAAGTGCGAGACCTTGGAGCAGAGTATAAAGGATCAAGAATCCAAACTCACCAAGGCTCGCCAATCCGCACGTGATGCCTGGGCTGAAGCCCAAGGCGCCCTCCAGGAAATTCAGGAGGCTCGAAAGATCACCGTGGGTAAGGCCTTTATTATGCAGAGCAAATACGCGAAGGAAAGATTTCATTTACTGATCCGGATTCGGAGTTCTCTAGGGGTGCTCGCGGATCTGCCGCGCAGCGTGTCTGACGCCAAACAATTCTACCGAGCCGAAGAGGGGAGCTCTGCGGAGAAGCTATTCTGGTCGTAATATTTTGCGCCAGAATACCCAGTACCCTTTACCGATCAGCTGAAGCAGCTAGTCGAGCTGCATAGGGCGGCCGAACTAGCCGTCAAGGATTTGATTATCCAGCTATGGCCTGCCGAACCGATTCCCAGCAGCTACTTCAGACTCATGAAGCGGCTGGTTAGTGTCTGTCCTCGGCTTGACGCCATCAAGCGGTCGGTCTGCATCGAAGGTGTGTGAATGGCTTTTGCCCGCGCCAAGGTGCATTGGGCGAAGATGGATGTTGTTAAGCTGATGACCGAAGGACCGCCCAAAGGGAAAGAGCACCGCAAGGCCGAGCTGTATTATGACAATTTCCTGAAGGGATCCCTCCTTGTGGCGGAACAGTGTTCCAAGGATAACAGTGTTCCAAGGATATTATCTTCCCTTGAATGTATGCATGTTATCCTATGCTGTAGTATGAAACAAGGTCGTTATGTAAAATAATGCTTGTTATTTGGAATATTACCACCTATGCGGCCGTTTTTAAATTGATTATGAGAGTTGACTAGTCGTCGGCTTCTGCCCCCACGTAGGAATTATGGGGGTGTTCGGGATAAATCTAAACACTCTTTACTCCAGATTTTTGGTTAAAGGAGGTGTTTAGCGCGACGAACCGGGCAATCGGACTATAAGGCTTTATCACCCTCGCTTAGCCATAGGAGTTTCACAAAAGGAAGGTAGGCGTAGCCCCTAGTGTTCGAAAGACCGAACTTGGGTATTGTAAAATGCCTGATCGGATAAAAACCGATCCGTCACACGATGCATTAGTTATCGCATGATGCGGAAGAAATCGCTAAAGATTTGTGACCTCTCGAACAGCTGACCAACTCTCACCGCATCATGACAGTCAGTTTTCGGCTTTCTCGACTGAGGTGCTCGTCCGGAAGAACCGGGACACAATCACAGTAGTTCTCCCTTTACTACCTTAGCCGATATAGCGGAACGTAAGGTAGCAAGCACAGGAGCCGTGCAACCCAACTGTTGACTAAAGACATGATTCAGAGCCAATGCATATAATGCTATAAGTTCGGGGTGTCGAACTGCACTGTAAAAGTGTTCGGACTTTCTTGCCGTGTTATGGGGTACAATGGAGCCCCTGGCGAGTTAAGGCGTACCAAAACGTACGGATGCGATTTATAATAAATAAAGAGACAAGGAAAAAAATTATGTAATGAGCTGACGCTGCCAATTATTTTTCATTGTAATGTAATTAATACGTCAAGGTGTACGTATACAAGTAGTGCCATAAGCAAATAAGGCTATTTAGCATGCCATGATCAAGAGTGAGCTGTGTGCGGGTATTTTAAAACAGGTATGTCGATCATTAGCAGAGACCACCTGGGTATTCCCGTGTACGTCCGAGCCCCTAGCTTTCTTGACGTATCCGTCCCGCTACGGGTCCGATGAGCAGGTTTATCAGAAAAGGCCTCGCGAAGAGAAAAAACCTGAAAGAAAGAGAAAAAGTGAAGGTATGTGGATCCAGGGCGGTTGAGCCGCATTGTGGACTGTAGTCTAGTTGTGCCTCCGTCCGTGCCCATGGTATTTTAAGTGCATAGGTATGTACGCGCGACATAGATTTTACTACTTTGTTGGGGCTGGGATGAAGGCCGGGTTGCTAGCTGAGCTCTGAACGAGCTGAATGGTCCTATTGCAGAGTAGCGCGGACCTGCTTAGCGGTGTCCGGGGGCTTTATTGCCGAATTGAGGTTTTGCCTAAGAAGATTGTTCTGTACTTCTGCTCCAAGGGTCGCGGTGTGCTCCTCAGTACGGAGGGAGCGCTCTGTGTTTCCATTGACTATTATAACACCGTGAGGTCCGAACATCTTGAGCTTAAGGTAGGCATAGTGCAGCAGCGCATTGAAACGAGCAATGTGGTTTGTCCGAGCAGTGCATGATAACCGCTGCGGAAGGGGACGATATCGAAGAGTAATTCTTCGATTCAGAAATTATCCGGGGGTCCGAAGACCACTTCCAGTGTGATTGAGCCCGTACAGCAGGCCTCTACACCCGGTATGGCACCTTTAAAGGTGGTTTTGGTGGGTTTGATCCTTGAGGGATCAATACCCATTTTGCACATTGTATCTTGATAAAGCAGGTTTAGGCTGCTACCACCGTCCATGAGGACGTGTGTGAGGTGGAATCCGTCAATGATAGTGTCAAGCACCAGTGCGACTGAACCGCCGTGACGAGTACTGGTCAGATGGTCCCTCTGATCAAAGGTGATCGAACAGGAGGACCATGGGTTGTATTTTGGGGCAACTGGCTGCATCGTGTAGAGGTCCCTTAGTGCGTGCTTCCGCTCCCTTTTGGGGATATGGGTAGCATATATCATATTCACCGTTTTCACTTGGGGAGGAAACTTCTTCTGCCCCCTGTATTCGGCGGCCGGGGTTCCTCGTCGTTTTGCTTTGTAATCCCTTTTCTCCGTTTTCGGTGTTTAACTTGCCAGCCTGTATAAAGACCCAGCATTCTCTGTTGGTATGATTGGCTGGCTTATCGGCGGTGCCGTGGATTTGGCACAGAATATCGAGTATGCGGTCCAGGCTGGAAGGGCCCAGATTGTTCCTATTAAATGGCTTTTTCCGCTGCCCAGACTTGGAGCCACTGAATCCAGCATTGACGGCCGTGTCTTTAGAGTTTTCGCCATTATTTCAATGCTTGTGTTTACTGCGTTGGGGCTTGCTGTTACTGGATCTGGCTTCGGAAGTGCCAGGCTTACTTGAGGTGATGTTGCTATGAGCTAGCCAGGTATCCTCGCCCGTGCAAAAGCGGGTCATGAGCGTCATGAGGGCTGCCATGGACTTCGGCTTTTCTTGGCCAAGGTGTCGGGCAAGCCACTCGTCACAGATGTTGTGCTTAAAGGCCGCTAGGGCTTCAGCATCCGGACAGTGGACGATTCGCTTCTCTTTAGTTAAGAACCGAGTCCAGAATTTCCTGGTTGACTCTCCGGGCTGTTGGACTTTATGACTTAGGTCATCGGCATCCGGAGGTCGAACATAAGTGCCCTGGAAGTTCTCAAGGAATGCATCTTCCAGGTTCTCCCAACTGCCAATACTATTTTTGGGCAGACTGTTCAACCAGTCCCTAGCTGGTCCCTTGAGTTTTAGTGGGAGATACTTGATGGCATGGAGGTCATCGCCGCGGGCCATATGTATATGGAGATGGAAGTCCTCGATCCACACCGCGGGATCCGTTGTTCCATCATATGATTCAATGTTTACGGGTTTAAACCCTTCTGGGAATTCATGTTCCATTACTTCCTCAGTGAAGCATAGGGGGTGCGCGGCACCTCTGTGCTGGGCTACGTCACGACGTAGCTCGAATGGGGCCGGTCTGCGGTATTCAGCCTGGACAGGTGTGTATTGGTCATATCCGGTGTGGTGGCCGTCATTGCGCGTTGAGGCGCACCCCCGCGATCCATAGATCGACCTGGTCTGGCCTGGTCTGTTCTCCAAGTCATACCGCAGGTCATGTGTGTTTCTCCGAGCTGTTGTATTTCTGTTTGTTCGATGACGTGGTGCCGGCTGGTGCTCGGGCTGAATTGCCGCTTTATCTTGACCACGTGGTTGTCTGTCAGCCGCATTATGCTATGGTAGTGCTAGCTCCAATGCTTTGTCATCAAATTGAGGTAGTAGTTTGCGCTTCGGGTAACTTTTGGTTGGGCATTCGAGTCTGTATTCCTCTTGCGCCAGGACTTCGGTCCATCTATCAGTGAGCAGATCTTGATTAGCTCGAAGCTGCTACTGCTTCTTCTTCAGGCTTTTTGCAGTGGCTATAAGTCGGCGCTTGAAATGCTCCTTCTCAACGGGATCCTCTGGCATGATAAATTCTTCGTCGCCGAAGCTCACCTCATCCTCGGAGAGGGGCATATAATTGCTGTCTTCCGAGTCGTCGTTCACGGCCTGTTCATCAGGGTTGGCTCGCCCATCTTCCTATCCAGCCTGTTCGAAACTTGGCTTGGCGGGGTCTTCGTTTTCTTGGGCATCGTTTGGAGTGCTATTCTATCTTGTGCCAGTATCACTATTTTTACTATGGCGTGACTTAGAGCGGCGCCGCTGACGTTGGTGCTTAGACTGCTTCTCAGGAAGTTTATCCTCAACTGGATCTTTTATGTCATCGCCATTGTCTTCTTTGGGTGTATCCACCATGTATATATCATATGAGGAGGTGGCTATCTAGCGCCCTGTGGGCGGTGGTTCCTCTTCTTCTCTGGCATCGTCGTCCATACCGTCGATGTCTTCGGAGTCCAAATCAAGCATGTCGGTTAAATCGTCGATAGTGGCTATCAAGTGGGTGGTGGGTGGGTAACGAAGTTCTTCGTCACCTGCTTCCCACTCAAGCCGGACATAGTTCGGCCAAGGATCTCCTGATAAGGAGAGATACTTTAATGAGTTTAACACATCTCCCAAGGGTGAGTGTTGGAAGATGTCTGCGGAGCTGAACTCTAAGACCGGCGCCTAGTCAGATTCGATGGGTGCAGATTCATGCGGTTCGGAGCCTATGGCCGGAGATGAGTCTGAGGCTCCGATGACACAGGCCTCGTTGGAGGTCAGATTTGTGTCCGGCTCTAGCACCGTTGAGTTCGCGGCTTCCGTGGCAAGGTTGAGCCTCTCACCCCCGGATGGCGCGCTCTGCTCTGGATCTAGGACCAGTGCGGTTACATGCGCAATCTCCCGCACACCATCTGTTGACAGATTTAGGTCATGTTCATCGTGGCGGCAGGGCGCGGCTGTCATGGGATCGAATCCGTCGAAGATCAAGTCTTCGCGAATATCGGCGTGTAGTTCAAGCTTCCAAACCTGACCTGATGGCCAGGGGCGTAGCTGTCGATCTGCTCCAGATGGCCAAGTGAGTTGGCCTGCAGTGCGAAGCCGCCGAATACGAAGATCTGTCCGGGGAGAAAAACTTCACCCTGGATGGCATTGTTGTGGATGATTGAGGGAGCCATCAAGCCTTATGGTGATGAAACAATGGAACTCTCAATGAAAGCACCATTGTCGCTGTCAAAACCGGCGGATCTCGGTTAGGGGGTCCCTAACTGTGCGTCTAAGAATAATGGTAACAGGAGGTGAGGGACACAATGTTTACCCAGGTTCAGGCCCTCTCGATGGAGGTGATACCCTACTTCCTGCTTGATTGATCTTGATGATATGAGTATTACAAGAGTTGATCTACCACGAGATCGTAGAGGCTAAACCCTAGAAGCTAGCCTATGGTTATGATTGTTCTTGTCCTATGGACTAAACCCTCCGATTTATATAGACATCGGAGGGGGCTAGCATTACACAAAGTCGGTTACAGGGAAAGGAATCTTCATATCGGAATCGCCAAGCCTGCCTTCCACCCAAAGGAGAGTCCCATCCGGGCACGGGACGAAGTCTTTTATCTTGTATCTTCATAGCCCAGCAGTCCGGCATACACATACAGTCCGGCTATCCGAGGACCCCTTAACCCAGGACTCCCTCAGTCGGCGCATGCAGGCTCGGTCGGCACATCGGGGCACCGTGCATCGACGCATGCATGCAGGCTTGTTGGGTGCATGTATAGCAGGCTTCTATCATGGCAGCGCGCGCATGCGTTTAATGCAAGGGACGGCCCAACGAAACCATGGCCCAATGGTCGAACAGCGACACCGCCCAGCGCGGCCCCACTCATCAGTGTTAACGGTCAAAGCACTGACCCAACAACGATGTTCGTTGTGACCTCTTCTGAGGGTTTCAGGCAAGGGAGTGGGGAAAAGTGAGCAAAAGTTAAGAGTGTGGGGATGAATGAGTAGAGCTAAGGAACCAGGGGCATAGATGTAAAAAAACCTTCACTTTAAATAGGGCACCATCAAAATCCGTTGAGACGACGCCTTATGAACTGTGGTTTGGCAAGAAACCAAAGTTGTTGTTTCTTAAAGTTTGGGGCTGCGATGCTTATGTAGAAAAGCTTCAAGCTGATAATCTCAAACCCAAATAAGAGAAATGTGTCTTCATAGGATACCCAAAGGAAATTGTTGGGTACACCTTCTATCACAAATACGAAGGCAAGATATTCGTTGCTAAGAATGGAACCTTTCTAGAGAAGGAGTTTCTCTCGAAAGAAGTGAGTGGGAGGAAAGTAGAACTTGCTGAGGTAATTCTACCTTCTCCCGATTTGGAAAGTAGTTCATCACAGAAATCAGTTCTAGTGATTCCTACACCAACTAGTGAGGAAGCTAATGTTGATGATCATGAAACTTCAGATCAAGTTACTACCAAACCTCGTAGGTCTTGAGTACGGTCCGCACTAGAGTGGTACGGTAATCCTATTCTGGAAGTCATGTTACTAGACCATGATTAACCTACAAACTATGAGGAAGCAATGATGAGCCCATATTTCGCGAAATGGCTTGACGCGATGAAATCTGAGATGGGATCCATGTATGAGAACAAAGTATGGACTTTGATGGATTTGCCCGATGATCGGCAAGCCATAGAAAATAAATGGATCTTCAAGAAAAAACTGACGCTGACGGTAATGTTACTATTTACAAAGCTCAACTTGTTGCAAAAGGTTTTCGACAAGTTCAAGGATGTGGCTATGATGAGACTTTCTCACCTGTAGAAATGCTTAAGTCTGTCCAAATCATGTTAGCAATTGCCGCATTTTATGATTATGAAATTTGGCAGATGGATGTCAAAACTGCATTCCTTAATGGATTTTCTGGAAGAAGAGTTGTATATGATGCAACCAGAAGGTTTTGTCAATCCAAAGGGTGCTAACAAAGTGTGCAAGCTCCAGTGATCCATTTATGGACTGGTGCAAGCCTCTCGGAGTTGGAATAAATGCTTTCATAGTGTGATCAAAGCATATGGTTTTATATAGACTTTTGGAGAAGCATGTATTTACAAGAAAGTGAGTGGGAGGTCTGTAGCATTTCTAATATTATATCTGGATGACATATTATTGATTGGAAATGATATAGAA
The DNA here is from genome assembly GCF_002162155.2 of Triticum dicoccoides. NCBI lineage: Eukaryota > Viridiplantae > Streptophyta > Magnoliopsida > Poales > Poaceae > Triticum > Triticum dicoccoides. The sequence goes on along the minus strand of NC_041383.1, from coordinate 476,847,952 downwards.
TTTCTGGATAGCATAAAGGGATACTTGAATAAGAGTTTTTCAATGAAAGACCTTGGTGAAGCTGCTTACATATTGGGCATCAAGATCGACAGAGATAGATCAAGACGCTTAATTGGACTTTCACACAGCACATACCTTGATAAAGTTTTGAAAAACTTCAAAATGGATTAGTCAAAGAAAGGATTCTTCCCTATGTTACAAGGTGTGAAGTTGAGTCAGACTCAATGCCCAACCACTGCAGAAGATAGAGAGAAAATGAAAGTCATTCCCGATGCTACAGCCATAGGTTCTATCATGTATGCAATGCTATGTACTAGATATGATGTGTGCCTTGGTATAAGCATAGCAGGGAGTTACCAAAGTAATCCCAGAGTGGAGCACTGGACAACAGTCAAGAACATCCTGAAATAACTGAAAAGGACTAAGGATATGTTTCTTGTTTATGGAGGTGACAAAGAGCTCGTCGTAAATGGTTACGTTGATGCAAGCTTTGACACTGATCCTGATGACTCTAAGTTGCAATCCGGATACATATTTTTATTGAATGGTGGAGCTGTCAGTTGGTGCAGTTCCAAGAAAAGCGTCGTGGCGGGATCTACGTGTGAAGCAGAGTACATAGCTGCTTCGGAAGCAGCAAATGAAGGAGTCTGGATGAAGGAGGTCATATCCGATCTAGGTGTCATACCTAGTGCATTGGGTCCAATGAAAATGTTTTGTGACAATACTGGTGCAATTGCCTTGGCAATGGAATCCAGATTTCACAAGAGAACCAAGCACATCAAGAGACACTTCAATTCCATCCATCATCAAGTGTTAGAGGGATACATAGAGATTTGAAAAATACATAGGGATCTGAATGTTGTAGACCCGTTGACTAAGCCTCTTTCACGAGAAAAACATGATCAACACCAAGACTCCATGGGTGTTGGAATCATTACTTTGTAATCTAGATTACTGACTCTAGTGCAAGTGGGAGACTAAAGGAAATATGCCCTAGAGGCAATAATAAAGTTGTTATTTATATTTCCTTATCATGATAAATGTTTATTATTGATGCTAGAATTGTATTAACCAGAAACTTAGTACATGTGTGAATACATAGACAAAACAAAGTGTCCCTAGTATGCCCCTACTTGACTAGCTCATTTATCAAAAATGGTTATATTTCCTAACCATAGACATGTGTTGTCATTTGATGAACGGGATCACGTCGTTAGGAGAATGATGTGATGGACAAGACCCATTTGTTAGCTTGGCATTATGATCGTTACAGTTTCATTGCTACTACTTCTTTCATGACTTATACATGTTCCTCAGACTATGAGATTATGCAACTCCCGAATACCGAAGGAACACCTTGTGTGCTATCAAACATCACATCGTAACTGGGTGATTACAAAGATGCTCTATAGGTGTCTCCGAAGGTGTTTGATGGGTTGGCGTAGATCGATATTAGGATTTGTCACTCCATGTATCAAAGAGGTATCTCTGGGCCCTCTCGGTAATACTCATCACTATAAGCCTTGCAAGCAATGTGACTAATGAGTTAGTTGCGGGATGAAGCATTACAGAACAAGTAAAGAGACTTGCCGGTAACGAGATTGAACTAGGTATGATGATACCGATAATCGAATCTCGGGCAAGTAACATACCGAAGACAAAGGGAACAATGTATGTTGTTATGCAGTTTGACCGATAAAGATCTTCGTAGAATATCTAGGAGCCAATATGAGCATCATGGTTCTGCTATTGGTTATTGATCGGAGATGTGTCTCGATCATGTCTACATAGTTCTCGAACCCGTATGGTCCGCACGGTTAATGTTCGATGACGATTTGTATTATGAGTTATGTGTTTTTGATGACCGAAGTTTGTTCGGAGTCCTGGATTAGATCACGGACGTGACAAGGAGTCTCGAAATAGTCGAGACATAAACATTGATATATTGGAACGTTATGTTCGGACACCGGAAAGGTTTCAGAATAGTTCGGGCATTTTTCGGAGTACCGGGAGGTTACCGGAACCCCTCGAGGAATTAATGGGCCTTATGGGCTTTAGTGGAAAAGGAGAGGAGGGCCGCATGGTGGCCGCGCCCCCTCCCCCTTGGCTGGTCCGAATTGTACTAGGAGGGGGCGGCGCCCCCCCTCTTCCCTTCTCCCTTTCCACCTCTTTCCCTCTCTCCCTCTCTTGGAAAAGGAAGGGGACTCCAACTAGGATTGGGAATCCTAGTTGGACTCCCCCTATAGGCGCGCCCCTACTAGGCCGGCCTCCTCCTCCTCCCTCCTTTATATACGGGGGAAGGGGGCACCCCAAAGCACAACAGTTGTTATCTTGGCCGTGTGCGGTTCCCACCTCCATAGTTTAACACCTCGGTCATATCGTCGTAGTGCTTAGGCGAAGCCCTGCGTCGGCAACATCATCAACACCATCTTCACGCCATCATGCTGACGGAACTCTCCCTCATCCTCAACTGGATCAAGAGCTCGAGGGACGTCATCGTGCTAAATGTGTGTTGAACACAGAGGTGCCGTACGTTCGGTACTTGGATCGGTTGGATAGTGAAGACGTTCGACTACATCAACCGTGTTACTAAACGCTTCCGCTTTCGGTCTACGAGGGTACATGGACACACTCTCCCATCTTGTTGCTATGCATCTCCTAGATAGATCTTGCGTGATCGTAGTATTTTTTTTGAATTACTATGTTCCCCAACAAGGCAGCCCACAAGGAGTGGCCGCGCCCCCTAATGATGCCATAGACCTAGGGTAGGGTCATGGACCTAACCTATACGCCCTACCCAAGGTCACTACCCTAGAAGCAAGGACATTCAAGGTATAGCAAGGAGTACCGATTGAAGCCATCGGGTGTAATCCACTCGACCACTCATCTCACTCGGATACCCCCAATTTCACTCGACCTGGATGAAGTCATTCGACCATACAGAAAGCCACTCGGAGTACAGAAGATCTAAAGTCACTCAGGATGACAATGGTCAGGCATTCACTCTCTAGTCTTAAAGATCATTAATAACGCTTTATAGCAGGCATTACCAGTAACGCCCTACCTTAATGTACATTGAACCCCTGTAATGTAGGACGGCTGGGGTCCTGGCGCACTCTATATAAGCCAGCCCCTCCTCTTGGACAAGGGTCTGCACCCCTTGTAACACACACACACATATTCCAGTCGACCACCTCGGGGCACCGAGACTAGGGCTTTTACCTCCTCCGAGAGGGGCCTGAGCTCATAAACTTGTGTGTACAACCTCGTCGTAGCTAGGGCCTTGCCTCCTCATATGTACCCCCTACTCTTACTGTCAGACTTAGTACCACGACAGTTGGCGCCCACCATGGGGAAAAGCGTCTTAGCAACATCCAGTGAGGTTGCATTTTATCCGATCTTCATCAACATGGTCTCCGGCGGCGGTTTGGTCATGGGCCATGAGTTCCGACTCGGTGCGCTCACTTTTGTCGCCGACGACTCCGCCTGGCTCCAAGAAGCCCCCCTCGATGTCAAGGCTCTACCGATCCGCGGATCGTCGCACTTCCGCGCGAGTGCTTGCGGCGTCCTCCTACGACAGCCGTCGACTCCATATCGCTCGGTCTTCGCATCGCGTACTCACTCCGTTGGACGCCGGCGCAAGCAACCTGGTCGGTCGCGGCTCCAGCGGTGGGTGAAGCATGCATTGACTCGCCAGACGGCCACCCCCCAAGTAGCGGCAATCGAGCCCGACGAATTTCACTGTGATCCAGTCGACTGGTTCTGCCAATACGTTTTCCGAGAGCGGGAGCTATGACCCCGTGGCAGAAGTTCTCGTGGTCGACTCCCGTCGCAGCCCACCCGGGTTTTGCTGCAATGGAGGCAACGGTGACGGCGATGTCCCGTCATTTGGCCACAAGGAGTACGAGCCCCAACCTCTCAATTCACAGCAGAGGGAAGAGCTGCACCGCTGCAATGTGGAGGCTCTCTGGACCCCCATCATAGGAGAAACTGCCGAGGCTCGGGCCTTGGAGGCTGCGCGCCTGGCCACGCTGGCTGAGCGCATGCGTTTGGAGAATCTCCAACATTCTCTCGATGAACGCGCCCGTCGACTGATCCCCGAATCCAGTCAACGACAGGTGTTTCCGCCTGAACCTCAGGTATACTGCACTCTGATGACCCACAGGTGTAGGGGATCTTCCTAGTCCTTTCGATAAGTAAGAGTGTCGAACCCAACGAGGAGCAGAAGGAAATGATAAGCGGTTTTCAGTAAGGTTTTCTCTGCAACCACTGAAATAATAGGTGATAGCTAGTTTTGTGATAGGATAAATAGTAATGAGCAAAAAGTAAATAAAGTAAATAAGGTGTAGCAAGGTGGCCCAATCCTTTATTTAGCAAAGGATAAGCCTGGACAAATTCTAATAATAATAAAGGAGCTCCCGAGGACACATTGGGAATTATCGTTAAGCTAGTTTTCATCACGCTCATATGATTCGCGTTCGGTACTTTGATAATTTGATATGTGGGTGGACCGGCACTTGGGTACTGCCCTAACTTGGACAAGCATCCCACTTATGATTAACCCCTATTGCAAGCATCCGCAACTACAAAAAGGAGTATTAAGGTAAACCTAACCACAACATTAAACATATGGGCCCATATGAACGCCTAACGAAGCAACGCATAAACTAGGGTTTAAGCTTCTGTCACTCTAGCAACCCATCATCTACTTATTACTTCCCTATGCTTTCCTCTAGGCCCAAATAATGGTGAAGTGTCATGTAGTCGACGTTCACATAACACCACTAGAGGAAAGACAACATACATCTCATCAAAATATCGAACGAATACCAAATTCACATGACTACTAATAGCAAGACTTCACCCATGTCCTCAGGAACTAAAGTAACTACTCACAAAGCATAATCATGTTCATAATCAGAGGTGTAATAATATGCATTAAGGATCTGAACATATGATCTTCCACCAAGTAAACCAATAAGTATCAACTACAAGGAGTAATCAACACTACTAGCAACCCACAGGTACCAATTTGTGGTTTTGGATGCAAGATTGGATACAAGAGATGAACTAGGGTTTGAGAGGAGATGGTGCTGGTGAAGATGTTGATGGATATTAACCCCCTCCCGATGAGAGGATCGTTGGTGATGATTTCCCCCTCCCGGAGGGAAGTGTCCCCGACAGAATAGCTCCGCCAGAGCCCTAGATTGATTCCGCCAAGGTTCCGCCTCGTGGCGGTGGAGTTTCGTCCCGTAAGCTTGCCCACGATTTTTTCCAGGGTAAAAGTGATGATATAGCAGAAGATGGACGCCGGAGGCCCACCAGGGGGCCCAGGAGATAGGGGCGCGCCCTATAGGGGGGGCGCCCCTGTCTCCTGGACAGGGTGTGGGCCCCCTGGCCTATTTCTTTCGCTCATAAATTCTTAATAAATCCAAAACGTGGTTTCATGGAGTTTCAGAACTTTTGGAGTTGTGTAGAATAGGTTTCCAACGTTTGCTCCTTTTCCAGCCAGAATACCAGTTGCTGGCATTCCCCCTCTTCATGGTAAACCTTGTAAAATAAGAGAGAACAGCCATAAATATTGAGATATAAAGTGTAATGACAGCCCATAATGCAATAAATATTTATATAAAAGCATGATGCAAAATGGACGTATCACACTCCGACCCAGAATCTTACAGCTGCTGCACATATAGTAGACTCTATTCAGCCGTCCCGTTCAGGAGCTGGAAAGGGCTTGGAACAGATCCGAGCACTGCTCCGAGCAGCAGGAGATCTGAACTCCGCCGTTTCTCAGTCGCAGAACATGATCCACAACAGGTCAGTAAGGGCAGATACAGTTCAGTCGGCACACAGTCCTGGGTCGCCTTTGCGGCATGAAGATCGTGATCACCGTCGAGATCGGCACCTAGGAAGATGTCATGGAGAGTTTGATCGAGAGTACGCCCGTGACAACCACCGTCGAGTACCTTCGCCCCTTCCGAGGGACGGGTCGTACGCTCCCCGGTGGTATGACGACATGCACCCGTATGGTAATGACCGCAGAGTTCTAGTCGACCCAAGAGAACCTGGGTTCAATGCAAGGTCAGTCCTTATTCAAGGTTTGGTTGACCGGAACAGAGCATACAGAGAAGGGTTGGATAGAGACAGACCCGGTGGAAGCAGGGTCCATGTTTCCGTCCCTTAGTGTTTCGGAAGAGCCATCCGAGCCACTAAGATCCCTCACAACTTCAGATCGGCGACTGACGTCAGTAAGTTCACAGGAGAGTCAAAGCCTGACACTTGGTTGGAAGACTACCGAGTGGCTCTGCATATTGGTGGCGCAGCGACGAGGTGGCCTGCACCTCCCTTTGATGCTTGAAGGTTATGCCAGAGCTTGGCTGAATTAGTTGGCCCCTGGAAGCATTTTTAGTTGGGATCAGTTGGCCCGAGTGTTTACCAAAACATTTGAGGGCACCTGCAAGAGACCTGCTAGTTTGTCGTAATTGCAGCATTGCGTACAGAAACAGAATGAGACATTGAGAGACTAAATCCAGAGATATACCACTCTTCACCACATAGTGGAGAATGTGTCGGATCACCAAGCAGTTTGTGCCTTTAAAGAAGGTGTTCGCTATAGAGAGCTCATTCTAAAGTTTGGTCGGACCGGAGACATGACTTTGACTCGGATGATGGAGAATTCCACTCGGTACACTAACGGCGAAGAAGAGGACCGACTCTGGAGTGCCAAGAACAGATCAGTCGCCCGGGACACCGGAGGAGGAAACTCCAGTCGGAAGCAGAAGCAAAAAGCTAAGGCTGCAAGCCCTACCGAGGCAGCAGTTTTGAACCAAGGGAAGTTCAAAGGGAAGCCTAAAGGGCCTTGGACCCCTAAAAAAGTGAAGGATCAAGCAGGAAATGATGTACTTGATTTGCCGTGTCATATACACACCAAAAAGGATGAAGAGGGGAATCTGATTCTCCCCAAGCATACCACTCGACAGTGTCGACTCCTGATTTCAGAGCTTTCGAGAAAGCCAACCCAGTGAAAAGGACAAAGGTTCTGATAAGGAGGAAGACAAAGAGGAAGATAGTGGCTACCCCAATGTTGATGCCACCTTGGTGATTTTTGCTGACCTCGAGAGCAGAAGTTGACTGAGTTATTAACAGAGAGGTGAACATGGTTGCTCCGATAACACCAAGATATTTGAAGTGGTCAAAAAACCCTATTACATCCCACCAGTCCGACCACCCGCCACACGTTGCTACCCCTGGGAGGCAAGCGTTGGTGGTCGACCCTGTCGTTGTGGGCACCCGACTGACCAAGGTTTTGATGGATGGTGGCAATGGACTGAATATATTGTACGCTGAGGCCCTCCGGGGGATGGGCATTCCGATGTCAAAGCTCAGTGAGAGCAACATGAGATTCCATGGTATCATCCCAGGAAAGAAAGCCGATTCACCCGGTCAGATCACTCTTTATGTGGTTTTCGGGGATTCCATGAATTACCGCAAGGAAAAGTTGACGTTTGAGGTAGTGGATTTTCACAGTGCCTATCATGTCATTCTAGGCAGACCTACTTATGCTAGTTTCATGGCTCAACCGCGCTATGTGTACCTCAAGTTGAAGATGCCTGGCCTAGAGGTGTGATCACGGTCACTGGAAATCGGTAGAGATCAGAAGATTGTCTCCAGAATGGTTCAAAGATCACCGATGAGCAGATGGTAATAGTAAAGTTTCAAGAATACCAGAAGAATGCAGATCCGAGTGATTTGCTGCGTGCCAAGAGGCCTACCTCAGAGTCCGCATTTCAGTCGCCCGGTAAGACAAAGCCGGTTCACATTCACCCGACCGACCCCAATGCTACTCTGACCCATATCTCAACAACACTCGACAGCAAATAGGAAGAAGCGCTCATCCAGTTCCTCTGTGAGAACTGGGACATCTTTGCATGGAAGCCATCTGACATGCCAGGTGTACCCAGGAGATTGGCTGAACACCGTTTGCGAGTCGACTCAAAGGCAAAACTCGTTAAAGAGCATCTCCGTTGGTCCACCGCGAAGAAGAGAAAGGTGATTGGCGAGGAGGTGGCTCGGCTTCTGGCTGCCGAGTTCATCCATGAGATATACCACTCTGAGTGGCTCGCCAATGTCATTATGGTCCCCAAGAAAGATAAATCATGTCGAATGTGTATTGATTTCAAGCACATCAATCGGGCCTAACCGAAAGATCATTTTCCTCTGCCCCGCATTGACCAAATAATCAACTCAAGTGCGTGATGTGAGCGATTGTCCTTTTTGGACGCTTATTCTGGGTACCATCAGATCTGACTGTATGGACCCAACGAGATAAAGACAACTTTCATCACCCCATTCAGGTGTTTTTGCTATGTTACTATGCCCTTTGTCCTCAAGAATGCTGGTGCCACATTCATGCGCATGATCCAGAAGTGCCTGCTCACTCAAATCAGTCGGAATGTGGAAGCATACATGCATGACATAGTGGTCAAGTCACGCAAAGGTTCCGACCTATTGACTGACCTCGCTGAGACCTTTGCCAACTTAAGAAGATATGATATCAAGCTCAATCCATCAAAATGCACATTCGGAGTCCCAGGTGGAAAGTTACTCGGTTTTCTCGTTTATGAATGGGAGATCGACGCAAACCCAGAGAAGATTGGCACAATCCTCCGAATGAAACGCCCTGTGTGTGTGTGCACGATGTTCAGAAGCTTACTGGTTGTTTGGCTGCATTGAGTCGATTCATATCACGCCTCGGTGAAAAGGCATTGCCCCTTTACCGATTGATGAAGAAGTCTGACAAGTTCGAGTGGAATGACAAAGATGAAGCAGCGTTTGAAGAGCTCAAAGCCCTGCTTTCCACCCAGCCGGTGCTTGCCGCTCCAGTCAACAAGGAGCCTTTGTTGCTTTACATCGCAGCCACTGGACAGGTCGTCAGCACAGTGCTCACGGTCGAGTGGGAAGAAGAAGGCAAAGCCTTCAAAGTTCAGCACCCTGTGTACTACATTTCAGAAGTCTTGACCCCGTCCAAACAAAGATATCCTCATTATCAGAAGCTTCCTTATGGAATTTACTTGACCATGAAGAGTTGCACACTACTTCTAAGGCCACTCAGTTTCAGTAGTCAGCGATGCTCTATTGTCAGAAATTTTGAATAATAGGGACGCGACTGGTCGAGTGGCAAAGTGGGTGATTGAACTCGTTCCTTTAGATATGAAGTTTGAGGCAAAGAAAACCATCAAGTCTCAAGCAATAGAAGATTTCCTCGCAGAGTGGATTGAACAGCAGCAGCCGACTCAGATTCCATCAGAACATTGGACTATGTTCTTTGATGGATCCAAGATGTTGAATGGCTCTAGTGCAGGAGTGGTTTTAGTGTCCCCAAGAGGAGACAAGCTCAGTTATGTCCTCCAGATTCACTTTGATTCTTCAAACAATGAAGCTGTGTATGAGGCATTGTTATATGGGTTGCGTATGGCCATTTCACTCGGCGTCCGACGGTTGATGGTCTACGGCGACTCAGACTTAGTAGTTAATCAAGTAATGAAAGAATGGGATATCAGGAGTCCAGCAATGACCAGTTATTGCAGTGCAGTAAGAAGGCTAGAGAAGAAGTTTGAGGGGTTAGAGTTCCACCACATACCCAGAATCAAGAATCAAGCTGCTGATGATCTAGCGAAGATAGGTTCCACTCAGAAGCCTATTCCCGGTAATGTGTTCTTGGAACATCTCCACACCCCGTCAGTACAAGAAGATCGCTTCAAGGAAGAGCCCCCACAACCGATAAGTTCAACCAATCCGACTGAGATTGAAGTCCCACCTATGGTCGACTTGGTCATGGAAGTCTTAGTGATCACGCCCAACTGGACGGTGGCGTACATCGCGTACCTGCTCACGCAGGAACTCCTAGAGGGTGAGGGTGAGGCCCGCCAGATAGTCTGTTGATCAAAAGCCTTCACCGTGATAAAAGGACAACTTTACAGAGAGAGTGTCACAGGAGTGGCTCAACGCCGCATCACCCCAGAAGAAGGTTGAATGATTCTAAACGAGATCCACTCGGGGACCTGTGGTCACCATGCGTCCTCTCGGACCATCGTGGCCAAATCATACCGAGCAGGATTTTATTGGCCCCGTGTGAATGAGATGGCAAAGGATATAGTCGACAAATGCGTAGGTTGTCAGTTCTACTCCAACATGTCTCACAAGCCTGCGTTTGCCTTGAAGACTATCCCACTCATCTGGCCGTTTGCATTCTGGGGGTTGCATATGGTTGGACCCTTCAAGACCGGCAGAAGTGGTTTCACTCATTTGCTCGTGGCAGTCGACAAATCCACCAAATGGATCGAAGCCAAGCCTATCAAAAACCTTGACTCAAGCACTGCCGTCAGTTTCATCAAGGAGTTGATATTTAGATATGGAGTCCCTCACAGCATCATCACAGATAATGGCTCCAACTTTGATTCTGATGAGTTCAAGGTGTTTTGTGCTTCCCAAGGCACTCGAGTTGACTACGCATCTGTTGTGTACCTGCAGTCGAATGGGCAAGCAGAATGGGCGAATGGTTTAATCCTACACGGGCTGAAAACCCGATTGATGCGCGACCTCAAGCACGCTGCTGGAGTTGGGTGACTGAGTTGCCATCCGTCTTATGGGGACTAAGAACAACTCCAAACCGGTCCACTGACCGAACCCCTTTCTTCATGGTGTATGGTGCTGAGGCTGTGCTTCTGAGTGATTTGTTGCACAATGCTCCACGAGTGGAACTCTTCTCAGAAGCTGAAGCAGAACAGGCACGCCAAGACGTAGTTGATCTCCTAGAAGAGGAACATGAGATGGCTCTGATCCGGTCGACCATCTATCAGCAAGATCTGCATCGATTCCATGCCCGTAATGTCAGAGGTCGAGCGTTCCAAGAAGGAGACCATGTGCTTCGAGTGGATCAGAAATGGCCTCACAAGCTCGCTCCGGCCTAGGAAGGTCCCTTCATCATCACCAAGGTGCTTCACAATGAAGCGTACCACCTCTACAATGTAGCCAAGAAAATGAATGAGCCACGTGCGTGGAACACAGAGCTGCTTCATCATTTCTATACCTAAACCACTCGGATCAACGAGTTGTAATAAGAATCCTTCAGTTGCTTACCAAAGACAAGATTTTTGCAGTATCTTAATGATTGATTTCCCATAATGATTTGTGTTCAAACCCCCAAGTGGGTGGCTTAGCCGCGAACCTGATTCGCCTAAGTTAAAAACACTTCGAGTGGAGAGCAATCCTCCCGCTCGGGGGCTTAGCTGCGACCCCGTACTCGCCTAAGTTAAAAAAACACTCCGAGTGGAGAGAAATCCTCCCACTCGGGGGCTTAGCTGCGACCCCGTACTCGCCTAAGTTAAAAAACCACTCCGAGTGGATTGTAATCCTCCCACTCGGGGGCTTATCTGCGACCCCGTACTCGCCTAAGTTAAAAAACACTCCAAGTGGAGAGCAATCCTCCCACTCGGGGGCTTAGCTGCGACCCCATAC
>NC_041383.1:476821527-476836225 GCF_002162155.2 Triticum dicoccoides | reverse complement strand
CTTAGCTGCGACCCCGTACTCGCCTAAGTTAAGAAAACACTCCGAGTGGAGAGCAATCCTCCCACTCGGGGGCTTAGCTGTGACCCCGTACTTGAGTAAGTTAAAAAACCACTCCGAGTGGAGAGCAATCCTCCCACTCAGGGGCAAAGCTGCAACCCTGTACTCGCCTAAGTTAAAAAACACTCTGAGTGGAGAGCAATCCTCCCACTCGGGGTCTTAGCTGCGACCTGTACTCGCCTAAGTTAAAAAAACACTCCGAGTGGAGAGCAATCCTCCCACTCGGGGGCTTAGCAGCGACCCTGTACTCGCTTTAAGTTAAGAAACTACTCCGAGTGGAGAGAAACCCTCCCACTCGGAAGCTTAGCTGCGACCCCGCACTCTCCTAAGCCACAAAGATCCTCTGAGCTGCATCACAAGTACAACTTACGCTCCATCCCGATCCACAAGGACAACTAGGCGCCAATCGAGCATGTCGTCTGAGCTACATCACAAGTACAACATGCGCTCCATCATGATTCGCAAGGACGATGAGGTGCCAATCAAGCACATTGTCAGAGTTGCATCACACCTAAAACATCTACTCCGAGTAGGATGTTGAGTCCGCTCGGAACTGAAAAAGATCCGGAAGTGGTAAAGGCAAAGCCGCCATATTCAAAGAAAAACCAAGTTCAGATAAACCCCGCAAAAGTTTGGAACCAGGGCGGGTAGAAGTGCTCAGGCATCAGGCCTGAAAGAGTTTAATGGTTACAAAACCACTTGGCATTCCGAGGCAAATAAAGGTGGGGCATAATGTTTGTTCACTCAGCAGGAGGAGGACTTGCTGGCTCGAAGAAGCTATCAAGGTCAATGTTGTCTGCGATACGAGTAGCGGCGTCAATGAAGGTGTCCATGAAGGACTAGAAGTTGAGCTTCTTGGTGTTGGCAACCTCGAGAGTCGCCAGCTTGTCTTCTCTGACATCCTTGCAGTGGACTCGGACCAAAGACAGAGCCACAACGGTGCCACAGCGAGCAGACGACTTCTTCCACTCTTGCACTCGACCAGGGATTTCATTCAGTCGAGTCATCAGGGACTCGAGATCATTCTGGAATTCTGCTCAGGGCTAGAGCTCAGTGTCAGTCCGCAATATCACCACCTTCAGACAAGCAAGATAATCCATGTCACTGTCCAGACGAGACTCCAGTCGCAACACGCTCATCGCGACGTCATCCTTGACAGGAGAGTTTATAGGGTCAAGATCTGTCTTGATCCACCGAGTCTCTGCTTCAAAGTCTTGACAGAGTTCTGCACAGTCGGAAAAGCGGTGAGTCGAAAGTTAAATAACTAATCAACAATCGCAAATCAGTCGGACGATAGGAAGTACCTTCAAGCTTCAGGACCAGTTTCTCGGCAAGCCTTCCCAGATAAGCCTCCAATTCGTCCTTCTTCGCCGTGAGATCTCCAACCTTGTCAGTCAGGGCCTCCTTATCCTGCTTTAGCTTAGCAACATCCTTGTTGGCCTCAGTAACGGCAGTCTTCAGCTTGGCGTTCTCCTCTTCTAACGTGCTGACTGAAGCCAGCTTCTTGTCAGCAAGTTCTGTTTTCGTTCGCGCTTCCTTCTGTTCTGTGGCAAGGTCATTGTCCTTCAGCTCCAGATCCTGCTTCATTTTGACTAAAGAAATAACATTCTTCAGTAGACCTTGGAGTTGGAAGTTTTCACTACACACATCTGTTCGAGTGGAGTCACTCGGTTCAAAAGACTAAAAGGAAAAAAAGCTATAAGGTGGACAGTCGGCGAGTTATTACCTCCCATATATAGCGGCAGCAGCATCCTTGGCCTTCTGAAGATTCTTCTTGGCCAGCTCCAAGTCAAGGTTAAGGCTGATCTATTTCTTCTCCAACTCAGCAAACCGGGCCCCAAGCTCACAAGATTTCTGCGGTCAGAAAACAAGGCATGTCAGTCGACAAGAACAAAAGTTAATCTCAGCAAAAGGTGTTCTAAGACTACTGCTGAATCAAAACATCCAACAGTAGTCTCAGGGACTACACCCAGTGGGTGCACTTGGCGTGCCCCCACTGGTCTAGTTTACCACTCAGCATGGTCTGCCCATCATGAGTATGCAAAAAAGAAGACGAGAGATTCTCAGACCCCAGTCGACTGCCCGCAGTCGGCCGTGGTCTCGGGGACTACACCCAATGGGTGCACTTAGCGTGCCCCCACTGGTCTGAATTCCACTCGGATCAAACTATGCCACCAAGTGAACGTACAATTAAGTGACATTCGACAAAGACCCACGCCGCATCAAACATCCGACGGCGGTCTCGGGGACTACACCCAGTGGGTGCACTTTGCGTGCCCCCACTGGTTTAGAGATACACTCGACTCAAATAGAAGAGCTATTCAACACTAAGTTAAAGCACCCAATGGGTGATTGGATGCAAAATGCAGACTCATGATAGATGCACATAAAAGGTTCCAAACCACCCATGCAGGGACATCTTATGGACAATGAAGCAGCAGCTACAACTACTACATCGTAGCAAGGCAAAATGCAAAAATCAAACTGAGAGATCAGTCGGAAATCAACTGACCTTGACATTAACGTGTAGAGCAGAGCTGTCATTGTAGGCAGCCTGGCTGGCCTCATCCACCACCTTCATATGCTCCATCATAAGGTTTTCCTGGAGTATGGCTTCCTTGGTGGCGCCTGCCGGGTCATCTAGAGTGTGATGTGCAGTAAAGAGCGATGATGGCAGTATAGTCGGAGCAATCACATGATCTGAAGCATGGAGCTGTGCAGGTGAAGCAGAGACTTGGGCAATCGACGCCGAGGGACGGTTAGTCGACATAGGATTGGCAAAAGAAAAAGTGGCCCAAGCCGGATCTCTGGACCGCTGGACCACCATCTCCGGCGCTGATGTCGATTGAGGCTCCTGGCCTGTAGTCGTCCTCCTGTTTGAAGCCCTGCCCCTCCTTCCCATATTCTTCTGAGGCGCTTCTTCATCGTCGTCCAGAAGTTCAATGACGTCTCGTGGAACTACACAAAATGCAACTATAGGGGCTCAATCGACCGACAATCCAGTGGACAAAATAAGCACAAGATTGCAGGATCGTACCAGCTTTGGAAGTAGCTGCATCTTCAGTCTCTTCATCATCTTGAGCCTTGTCAATATCCATGGAGGTCTCGGAAGTTGCAGCACTGAAAAATTCATAACCCACTCGGCCAGAGCAGAAGTATGAGTCAGTAGGAAAACACAAAATGATAGAACACTCACGTAGAAGCGACGGGAACGTCCATCTTGATCTTGGGCAGGGTCTTCCGGGACTTTAAAAGGGCAACCTTGGGCTGCTTGGCGACCTTCTCTGACGGATCCGGAGTCAAAGTCCGAATGCGCTTATGCACTTGCATGCTCGGAGCCACAGCCTTGTTGCGCCCGCCGGCTGGATCATCAGACTGCTTGGATTGGTGCTCTGTGCGGGGTGGTGAGTCGACCTCCTCCTCTTCGTTGTCCGACTCGTCACTCTCTTCATCATCATCGGCATTAGGAGATTGCCAGTTGACACTCTCTTCTACACTACCTGCTCCCTCCTAGGCTTGCTCCTGGGCTTGCTCTCCGTTCGGCATTGAATACATCTCAGTATAAACGTGCAAGGCAAGAGGTTAATCAAACATCAGTCAGATTTAGAGACAGTTGCAAGACAGAATGAAGTACACTCGGTAATAAGGATCAGACCTTGTCCGGCTGGTTGTCAGCGTCGAATGGATCGACCCTCATAGCCCCCCTGAGGTTATCTTTGTTTCCGGTAATGCTCTTTAGCCACGGGGCCACCGTATCATCGGGGACCTCCTCTGGGTGGACTCGAGCGGTGTTGTTGGAGCCCGAATACAGCCACATCGAATGATCACGGGCTTGGAGAGGCTAGATGCGTCGACTGAGAAACACTTCCAACAAATCCATGCTAGTTACGCCCTAACGGACCAACTGAACTACCCTCCCGACTAACATATTCATCTCTACTTTCTCCGCTGCGGTCACAATCAGTGAATAAGGTTGCTAGACTCGATCTAGGGTAAAGGGAGGAAGACCGGTCGATTGACCGGGGGTCAGAATGTCCTGGCAGTAGAACCAGGTCGACTGCCAACCCCTAACCGACTCAGGAAGTGTCATAGGGGGAAAAGTGCTCCTCTTCCTCATCTGAATCCCTAAACCCCCGCACATCTGAATCACGTGCGTCCTCTCGTCACTCAGATTTTCCTTCTTCATGGTTTGGGAACGAACTTTGAAAATGTGTTTGAAGAGACCCCAGTGCAGTCTATAGCCCAAGAAGTTTTCACACATGGAAATGAATGCAGCAAGGTATGTGATGGTGTTGGGAGAGAAATGGTGAAGCTGAGCACCGAAAAAGTTCAGAAAACCCCGGAAGAAAGGATGCGGGGGAAGGGAGAAACCACGGTCAACATGGGTGGCAAGGAGGACGCACTCACCTGCCCGCGGCTGAGGCTCTATCTCGTCCCTAGGAAACCTCGATGTCCCGTCAGTGATCAAGCCCGTGGCGGCAAGATCTTCCAGATTCTCTGGCCGGAGCGTGGATCAGATCTAGTCTCCATGGATCCAACCAGGCGGCAACCCGGACCTCGACGACGATCACCGATTTGTTTTCTTGCCCTTCGTTGTCACCATCGCTTTCTTCGCGGGCTCCAGCACTGCCGTCTTGTCCTTCACCATTGTGGCGGGCTGTGCACAGGCGGAGCGGCAACATCGAGGGATAAAGAGGACACGGAGGAGAAGCAGAGGGAGAAGAAGGAGAATGGGAGCGCACTGTGCAAATGCATCGGCCTCGATGCCTTTTATGGGCCTACTTCCGACTGGCTGACGCCTGGGCCCGAGCGATCATGTCAAATCCTGCAACAGTCGCACACCGGATACATGGCGAAAAAGGTGGCGCAGAAATCAAGGTACTCATGTCTATCTGTCCCATTTACTACAGCGCACTCTGCCTCGCGTGCTTCCCCAAATTTTCAAATCTCGTGAGATCCGGGAACCACAACAACCAATCGCGTCAAAGATTTCACACCATATCAACACTCGAAGATTGCCAGCACAAATTCACTCGACAACCTCTGAATCGATCAAGGCAATTGAAATGAAGACGAAGTTTCAGCATGAACCTCGAGCTCAACAAGAATGCCCATGAAGCATAAGTGTCGAGTCCAGGTCAACTTCAACTCTCTTTTCACTCGGACCTCAATCCATTCGGGGGCTAATGACGATGCCATAGACCTAGGGTAGGGTCATGGACCTGACCTATATGCCCTACCCAAGGTCACTACCCTAGAAGCAAGGACATTCAAAGTATAGCAAGGAGTACCGATTGAAGCCATCAGGTGCAATCCACTCGACCACTCATCTCACTCGGATACCCCCAATTTCACTCGACCTGGATGAAGTCATTCGACCATACAGGAAGCCACTCGGAGTACAGAAGATTTAGAGTCACTTAGGATGACAACGGCCAGGCGTTCACTCCGTAGTCTTAAAGATCATTAATAACACTTTATAGCTGGCGTTACTAGTAACGCCCTACCTTAATGTACATTGAACCCCTGTAACGGAGGACGGTCGGGGTCCTGGCGCACTCTATATAAGCCACCCCCTCCTCTGGGATAAGGGTTCACACCTCTTGTAACACACTCCCATATTCCAGTCTACCGCCTTAGGGGCCCGAGACGTAGGGCTTTTACCTCCTCCGAGAGGGGCCTGAACTCGTAAACTCGTGTGTACAACCTCGTCGTAGCTAGGGCCTTGCCTCCTCATACGTACCCCCTACTCTTACGGTCAGACTTAGTACCATGACACCCCCCTCCCATGGGTAGTCCGAATTGGACTAGGGGAGGGGGCGCACCCTCCTTTCCTTCTCCTATTCCCTCTCTCCCTTCCCCTTTTCCCCCTCCAGAAGAAGGAAAAAGGGGGTGGGGCGAATCCTACTAGGAGTGGAGTCTTAGTAGGACTCCCCCCATGGAGTGTGCTCCTTGTGGCCGGCCTCCTCCCCTCCCCCTTCATATACGGGGGCGAGGGGCACCCCAAAGCACATCAATTGTTTAGCCGTGTGCGGTGCCCCCCTTCACCGTTTACTCCTCCGGTTATATTGTCGTAGTGCTTAGGCGAAGCCCTACGTGGATCACTTCACCAAACCCGTCATCACGCTGTCATGCTGACGGAACTCATCGACTCCTTCATGCCTCTACTAGATCAAGAGTTCGAGGGACGTCATCGAGCTGAACATGTGCAGAACTCGGAACTGTCGTACGTTCGGTACTTGATCGGTTGATTCGAGAAGACATTCGACTACATCAACCGCGTTAAGTTAACGCTTCCGCTTTCGGTCTACGAGGGCACGTGGACACACTCTCCCCCTCTCGTTGCTATGCATCCCCTAGATAGATCTTACGTGAGCGTAGGAAATTTGTTGAAATTGCATGATACGTTTCCTAACAAAAATGATTACGTTAGATGACCCAATGTCTCCAATGTTATTTAACAGTTGTTGACATGTTGGCTATTCTGATTTATCGAGCCAAGCAGAATTGTCATATTGCAGGAGTAGTACCACACCTTGTGGATGGTGGCCTCTCTAGTCAGCAATATACTTATGATACAATTCTTTTTATGGAACATGACCTTGATAAGGCTCGAAACCTAAAACTCTTGTTTTCAACATTTGAGCAAATGTCGGGTCTCAAAATTAACTTCCATAAAAGCGAATTGTTCTGCTTTAGAAATGCCAATGAGGCGACAGCTAATTATGCTAGCCTATTTGGTTGTGCGCAAGGCCAGTTTTCAATTAAATATTTGGGAATTTCGATATATTGTCGGAGCCTCTCAAATGTGGAGTGAAAACATGTAGAGAAGCACTTGGAGAAATGTTTGAGCAGTTCGAAAGGGAAGTTGCTCTCTGTTGGACGATGGAGGTTCTCTATATGCTTTTTTTAACTCTCAAAGGGGGTCTTGCGAAGGCTGGATTATTTCAGATCCAGATTCTTTTGGCAAGGAGATAGTGAAAAGCAAAGGTATAGGTTTGCCAAATAGAACGTGCTTTGTAAGCTGAAAGATCAATGTGGCCTTGGCATTCATGACATGTAGGTCAAAATGATGCCTTACTTAATAAATGGCTGTTCAAACTACTTATTGAGGATTACGTTTGGCAAACCCTGCTGTGCATTAAGTATCTATGCCAAAAAGGTGTGTCTCAGGCCTACTAGAAACCTAGTGACTCGCACTTTTGGGCCAGTGTAATGGCGACAAAGAAACACCTTCTCCGCTTTGGATCCTTCGCTATAAAAGATGGGTTGTTTTCTGGGAGGACAAGTGGCTAGGCATTGTCAGCCTTCGAGAACAATATACTGCTTTGTACCGCATTGTTCGCGATAAGAATGATCGCTTGTGCAGGTGCTCAGTTCATTCTCGCCAAAAAAAAAAATTAAGCGGGACTTGATTGGCCCCATCTTATATCATGGCAAAATATGTTATCTTGATTGGATTCAATTATCTTGATACAAGTGTTAGAATAAATCTGAGACGTGTGGTCGGTCATTTGAGGACCAAGCAATCACACAAGTACGACACCGAGATTTACTAACGAGGTTCACCAATATGGCTACATCCCTCGGGCCTGACTATGAGCGCTCCTCCCCACGACACCGCTACAATACCGCACCTTGGCCGCCCGGGCGCCGGCTCCCTCGCGTGCACGTGCTATTATGTTGGCATAGGTTACATCGTGTGTCTATCCTTTCATTATATAAGAGGTCTAGGATACATGTGTCCTACTAGGACACGATGCCATATCGTGTAAACACAATACAACTGCAAGTCTAACTTAGCCTACCTTGTACACTATATTTGACACAATTCTAACAACAAGGACAGGATGTGTTTCGCTAAAATCTCACTACATCTGGGTCATTCACAGTCGACTATGTACCATGCCCTCACGCATTCAGAGGTCCCAGTGGATAATAGCAAGAAATTTTGGAAGTCGAAGATTTCACAAAAGTTAAAATCGTCATGTGGTATCTTTGGAGGAAGTTGTGCTAACGAAAGACAGCCTCACCCGTCGCAATTGGCAAAGAGGCAAGAAGTGTAGTTTTTGTACTCACAAGGAGACAATCAAACACCTCTTTTTTCCAGTGCAAGTTTGCATGTTCTATATGATCAGCCATCCAAATAGTATTCAATTTGTATCCACCCATAAGTGTTGCCAATATTTTTGGTTATTGCTTGGACGGTATTTCAAATAGTTTCACACTCCTTAAGGGTAGGAGCGTATGCCTTATTACGGTTGCTTTGGCTGTATAGAAATGATTTGCTTTTCAATGAAAAAACTCTTATCCTCCGCTGGTTATTTTCTGTTGTACGCACTCGCTTCGTGTGTGGTCTATACCGAACGGAGTAGAAGATGGGATCTTTTTAGGAATTTTGCGCAGATAGCACCCGGCAGACTCAAATATGGGTGGACGATAGGGATGCAAGGTGCACGGTGTCCACATGTCCCCGACGGTTCGCGAACAGAGAAATTAGATTAACATGATTATTAAAGTAAAAAAGTAATCTAACTTTTGCTTCGCGGACGGTCGCCATCCCCTTGCATCCCTAGTGGACGAGTTTACCACCGTGAGGTGTAGCCACCAAGCTAGCACCCGGTTCTCTTTTTTTTTTTCGAAAAGGGGATCCCCGGCCTCTGCATCAGCATGATGCATACGGCCATCTTATTAATAATAAAACATCCACAAAGTCTCGAAGTCTGAGTAGTAGCAAACTAAAAAGAAAACGAAAAGGCTCACACAGAACCCAAAGGCTAGATACATAAGCTAGCCCAACAAAGGATAAACCACAGCCGATTGGCTCAACAAAAGACAGGTAAACTAATTGCCTATCCTATTACATGACCGCCATCCAAACCGGCTGAAGATATCCCGAGCTACCGTCTCCCATCGGATAGCACCAGTAACCAAACGCTCCCTGGCCTCCGTCGGAGTGAGTAGCGACCAGGAACGGATAAGTGCCGTGGCTCTGAAGATAACCTGCAAAACATAAGTTTTTGTTGTTCTGTTAAAAACAAGATCATTTCTGCAATTCCACAGTGCCCACACTAAGGCGCACACCCCCACGCGAATATGTTTAGCTAACCCGGTTCTCTTATTGATTGACAAATGAATTATTCCTTCCGTTCCATATTACTCTTCAATCCTTATTACTTGTCTAATTAGAATTGAGAAATGAGTAGTAGCACATACATATGGACATATTTCTGTGGTATGAAGAAATAACGTGTGACACGATCTAATTTCATTTCTCTCGTTGACTCGAAAGTACAGTACAGGATCTAACGTGCCAAATCGATTTGCCATGCTGTGCGGTGCTTCCTAGTTTCATTTATTCTTTTTATTCATGAGAAGTACTAGATTCAAGCCTCTAGTTTCAAGATCCCTTGTACACGCGTAAGCAAAGTACTCCAGATTCAAGCCTCAGCAGTAGTAGTAGTTCAAGCTTGCGACGATAAGCATGGTAGCTTAGTGGCATGGCGGCACGAAGCATTTTGCAGGAATCTCGACGTGCGGCACCTTCTCCTCCCCGACAGACACTCCCATCAGAGCTGCACGAACAGGCAGAGCAGTAATAACTAGACAGTGGTGCGACCATGATAATTAGTCTCGAAAAATTAGCCATGCCTTTACGTAAAGGAAAACGCGAAGCTTGCTAGCCGTGTATACTCACATCGGCCGGCGCCATGGCAGGTGTAGCTGCTGCTCATCATCACCAAGCACACCAGCAGCGCCATGATCTGCAGGAACGCCACCAAGCCACGAGCTCTCAGGCTGCTAACTCCGACGGACGAACATGCCATCTTGCTTGCTAGTAGATTATTGCTCCTGATTTCCGAGAGAAACGTAGCTGGATATGTATAGCGAGCTCGTGGCCAACTGGTCGTGGCTAGTATGCGTTGATTAGCAAGTTTTGTTGATTTTTCCTTCTGGTGGACAGAAATGTCAAATTGGATATGGTTGGTTCCTACTTCGCCTCCTCTGTTCTAATTTGGTCAAATATATGCTGGATATTTTTGACTCTTTGGCACTGCCGGAAGACCAGGATCTGTAAGCAAAGTTGTTTGGCTGATTGCATAGCACGCACGCTCCGGTAAATTGATTCCATTGTCTAAAAAAAAAAAGGTAATTTGATTCCATATGAAAAATGTAGAAGAAAGTTTTGTTTATTTTCTTCTGTGATAAATAGAAGAAAGTTGCATGGGAGGGTAACCTTGCAACTAAACTGAACTTCCATTTCACATGTACGTATGCATGGAGGCCTACAAAGCCCAAGAGATGTATTCAAACGGTTTGCTCCTCGTGTACCCTCCCATTCTTCCTAATAAATAAATTCGGAAAAACTAACGCCCACACGTGTGGGCGTTTGCATATCACCCACACGCCTCCATCACCACTCATTTTGTCACGTACGAATAGATGACATCAGCAGAAATCTTTTTGGTTTTCGGCTTAAAAATTTTTTATCTCCTAAATAAAAAAGCGAACTAAATATCCGTTTTCACTATTAAATCCGCCTCGACGAGATCTTCAAAACTAGACCCCATGTTGATATGTTTCGACGAATTTTTTTTCCCAGAAGTTGCCATGATGTTTACACTATAGTTGCCATAGTGCTTAAACTAAAGTTGCCATGTGGCAATTTTAGTTTGTAGACCATGGCAATTTTAGTTTTTTTATGATGGCAATTCTAGCAATTTGACCATGAAAATATTTTTTTATTGAACCATGGCAATTTGAAGTGCATGTATCATGACAATTTTAATTTATGGTGCATGACAAGTCTAGTTTCTTAATTCTCCGTTTTATAATATGTTAAAATTTACTTTTAAATGTAAAAAGTAGTTGAAACATATCATGGCAACTTCAGTGTAAATATCATGGCAATTTATGTGCAATAGACATGGCAACTTTTAACCCAAAAAAAATCGCCGAAATATATCGATATGAGATCTACTTTTGAAGATCTCGTCGCGAGGGATTTAATGATGAAACGGATCTTCAATCGGATTTTTCATTTAAGAGATAAAATATTTTAAAAACTGAAAATCCTAAAAAATTCTTGCATGCATGCATGCGATGACGTGGCAATCCTTTTGCATTAGAGACGTGTGGTGCGTCTCCTTTCCTGCCACACGTGTGGCAGTTATCGACGTCCAATAAATTTGCCCTCCCATTATACCAAGAAAGTGCTAACGAATTAGAGCATCTCCACTAAGGCCCCCAAGAAGCCTCACAGGCCCCTTTTTGGCCGTCTGCGGGCAAAAAACGCCCCACTCGAAATCCCAGAAACCTGTTTTGTGCCGGATTTGGTGAAAGTTACGGTCGGCACGCCCACCCCAAACCCAGCTCCTTGGGGGCAGCTGGGGACGCCGGCATTTCTTTTTCGCATGCATCGGCCCACTTGCCAGCTCTTCTCTCTCCCCTCTCTCTCATATCTCCTCTCCTTTCTCTCTTTTCTTTCTCCTCTCTCCTCTCCTTTTCCTTCCATCACGGCACCACCTACCACACATAGTCGGAGCGGGGCTCGCGCGGCCGTGGCGGCGCACGCATGGCCGGGGCGGGGCTCGCGCTCGCGCGGCGGAGCGGAGCATGGCCGGGGAGGGGCTTGCGGTGCGGAGCGGAGCACACATGGCCAGGGCAGGGAGGCCTCGTCTTCTTCGTCCTTGCAGTGGCCGTCTCCGCCCGCGCACTCCATGGCGCCCTCGCCGGGCGTACAGGCAGCAGCTGGAGGCGTGCCAGATGGGGAGTCATGGCTGCGCTGCATCTGCAAGGTCGTCCCGCCCTGCGCGGCCCGCTCCTTGTCCGCCTCGGCGTTCTCGCCTCCAGGCACCTCCAGGGCGACCACCTCTCCCCGCTCGACCACGAGGCACTCTTCTGGCGCGCCGTCTCCGCCGACCGCCCCGTCATCGTCGACTACGCCAGCGACATGCCTGGCTCCGGCTTCCCCCCTGCACCGCACGCTCCGCCCGAGGCCAGCAGCCCGCGCATGTCGGGAGACATCTTGGAACATGCGCGCCGCCGCCAGGAGCCCCGGATCGCTGCTGCGGTTCATGCGCGACGAGGTGCCCGGGGTCACCACGCCCATGCTCTACGTCAGCATGCTCTTCAATTGGTTCGTCTGGCCCATCGAGGACCACGACCTACCTGCCCGGCGAGGCAGTTAGGAAGCGCGTCAAGGCCACCGTTGGGAAGCGCGGCTGAGCGCCATCCTTGCGGCTGGACGCGAGGCAGCCAGCGGGCATCGTCTTCTCCATGGTCACCCCACGAGTCACGCCCGCGTCCACGCTCGCCGGGGTCCTCACCGGCCACGCGGGGCACGAGGACGGAGTGGCGGCGGTCGAGCTCAGTGGGCGCGTGCACAGTGTGTTCGTCGGTTGGGTGGGGGCGGCTGGAAAATTTGTTGTCCCCAATGCAAAAAAAATCCGTCGGTGCCTCCCAGGAAGCCGAAAAAACGCCTCCTGGGAGGCACAACGGCTGGAGATGCTCTTAAGGCCTATTCAGGAACACGCCAGTCACAGCTCCTCCAACTCCACGGTAAGAGCCAGGCTAAACCCTTAACTCTACGGTACACGGAGTTAAGAAGGATCACCGTGTCGTTCTGCAAATTTGGATGAGTGGAGGAAACTGCTATTTCCAGGATATAAGGGCAACTTCAATGTGTCAATGCAAACGGACACGGTCTTTGTTCGTTTTTTGTCAGTTTAGATTGGCCGAGCGGACGCGTGTGTTTGATTTTAAATTTGGGTTGGTCGGTGCGTCCAAAGTGGCTGGCGCATTATTCCGCGTGTCTTAAAGAAAACAAGTAGACATAAAATATTTAAATTTAAAACATACAAATTAATAAAACATAATTAAGCATTAAACTGCTGGCCAAAGTCCACTTCAAACATATTTAGACATTAATAAAAAAGCTTAAAAACCACAGCCTCCCAGCCGCCCAGCCCACAGCCCTAGGCGTCACACTCGTCCTTGGAGCTGGTGAGGTCTAAGAACGCCGGTGGCGCAGCCCATGGGAAGACATGTTGGTAGGCCGCCAGTGCAGCCTGCTCCCCCGTCTGCTACGTCGGCGGCTTTGCTGCGTGGCACACACCTCTCTCCTCGCGCTCCCGCCACCCATCCTCCTCCTCCTCCTCCCATGCCCACTGTTGTCGGCCCTCCTCCTCCTCGTGCTACAAATGCATGTGCCACTCCCCGGCGGCTCACTCCTCCGCCAGCGGGCGGGCCTTCCATTGCTCGAGGTAGGCCGCCTCCTGCGCCTCCATCCCGCCCAGGCACGCGGGCAGTGCACTAACCCACTCCCGCATGACGTCGTCTACTGGTACCTCTCTGTGACGGCCGGTGGTGCCTGCGTGGCTCGGGCTTGACTGCACTAGTGGAGGCGGTGGTGGTGGAGGGTAGACGCAGTCCCCCGCCGCAAAGAGCTGGAGCGCCTTCCTCAAGGCCAGGCCAACGGGCGTCCTCCTCTCGCTTGGACTCCTCGGGGGCTTGTTGGTAGGCCTCCTCCAATGCGGGCAGGTACGCCACCTTGGCCTCCTCGTCCTCCCGCGCCACCACCAGGGCAGCGGTGCAAAGCCGAGCTCAATCTAGACGGCACCGCGCCGGCGCATGTCATGCTCAGTGGAGAACCAGACGTTCTGGTTGGGGGAGTCTGGTCCATACGTCGAGTCGCAGCGCTGCTACAGCGTCAGGAGAGCACATCTCTTATGGATCTCCTCCGCACGCGCGCACGTTGACTGCAATGCGACTGGCACCGAAATGTGGTGGGGTCGAAGTGCCAGCCGTGGGGGAGGTTGACGTCCGACCACGGCAGTGGGACGTAGTACTCCCAGTGGTACTGCACGCGGTGCACCGGGATGTATAGCCTATCCCGTGGCCAGCGAGCCCTTCGCTCAGCTGGCACCAACATCCTCCTAACCGGACCGCACGACGAGCTGGCCTCGACATCATGCTTGGCCTTGCCCTTGTCTTTGTCAAAAAAGCCAGCCATGGCTAGGATTCTTGTCCGCCGGCGAGCGGGCAAGCGTGGCCAGATGTGGACAGGAGGAAGAAGTGGATGAGGCCCACCTGGCATGCTTGCCATTTAAAAAGTGTGACGACTCCGGATGCTTCCACTGGCTGTCGTGTGGGCCTGAGGTGGGTAGGCCGCGTTCAAAATGACCGCGGTGGTGGTTGGCTAGCCAACACACGGGCCCAACATGGACAACAAGCGGACGCGCGACGCGTTCGTCTCGTGTTCGTGTGGACACAAATCCGACGCAAATTTAGGCTGAAATGCATCCACACAAACACGCGGCGGGTGTGATTTGGGCTTGGGTTGGCACGTTGGGTTGGCATTTTCGTCCGTTTTGACCTAGACAAACACGCACGGACCAAATGCGTCGGTGCGTAGTTGCTCAGAATGACTTGTGGATTATCACGTGATTTGCCACCATCAAGTGACCTAAAACGTACCGGTTTAATCTTTTTCCCTGTCGGAACATCCTTTCTCTCTCACATCAAATTCTCTCACTCTTCGTCAACTCCAATTTAAATCCCTGGCCGCCATCCCGCGAAGACCCCGTCGTTGGCTGCTGGTAGCACCGCCCCGACCTCAAACAACACCGAATTGACACTC
>NC_041383.1:476674548-476820987 GCF_002162155.2 Triticum dicoccoides | reverse complement strand
AGGGCAAAGTTTCCTACTCAACCCATTTTAAAATGTTTGGTAGTGCCTCCTCGGCATACACGAACTCATCCTAAATACCCTTGTAGCATACATGATGACAGAACACCAGGCAGCCATTCGCTAGTCAACATGCACAAGCAAAGAGAGCGACGATGTGTTTCAAAAAATGTTCATAAATTCAAAATTAATTTAGATTTTCAAAGAATGTTTAAAATTCCAAAAAAAATTAAATTTTCAGATATTCAAAATTTGTTTAAATTTTTAAAAAATGTTCATATTTTCAAAAAATTAAAAAAATATTCAGAATATCAAATTTTGTCTAAATTTTGAAAACAAATTAGAATTTCAAAATTTGTTTAATTTTTATAAAATTTTCAAAATTCCTAAATTTGTTCAGAATTTCAAAAAATGTACAGATTTTATATATTTTTTTAAATATTTAAAATTTGTTCAAAAATGCAAAATTTATTTAAATATTTGGAAAATGTTATCAAAAGTTATTAAATTTTCAAAAAATGGTCAAAAAATTGTTCCCTTTTTAAAAAAATTACATTTTCAAATTTTGTTCTCCATTAAAAAAACAGAATTCAAAAAAAGTTTCAGCTCAGCATGTCTCAGCACATACACCACTACCAAACAAGAACAAATGCATGTACTCGGTATGTCGACAACAAGCATGTATTATAGGAGATCAACCATGCTAGGTTAAGAGTGCTACGAAACACACCCTTCAAAAAGACCAGTGAATCCGAGCATGTGGTCAATCTCTGTCTACCCAAGTCCCCGTAGAACACAGAGTATCAGCGGGCGATAACGTAGGTACCAGCCATACAACATCAACACATCGACCCTCGTGTCGACCAGTTGATGCAATGCCAACTGCTAATCTGGTGCACTCCTCTCTCTCCCCATCTTACACTTACTGCCTTCTCCTCCGCAGTGATCTCTTTGTCTGAACTGATGCGTTTCAAAAGTATTTGCAATTTTTGTTAGGTTCATGCTATTTTCTTATTATTTACACATAGTTTTTTCATGCTTTTCTTGAGCCAAGTGCAAGTTGTTGTTATTCACTATTTTTATGCAACAAAAATAAATACTTTCTGGGGACCAAAAAAGGTAAAATACATTGTCAGAACGAACGACAAGCTGCCCAACATGGCTAAAATGGGCCACGGGTTGAGCCATGGACCCACGCGCCCCATGCGCGCCCTAGGTCTGGGTCACACAACCTGGCTGCATATAGTCCACAAGGATCCAATCAGTGCCTCTTAATCTCGATGCCATTATATGCCCCATAAACCCTATCTTGAATATACATGAATTTTCATGGTGCTGCTTCTTCACATTCTGACACAATCCAATATGGGGTCTTTCTCAGGTACTCTATGAGAGGGGGGGATTATTTTTGTGGCCCTTTTCATCAACTTTGTAGCTCTGATGACCATGTGTGAGTAGTCCTCCTGGGACTATGGATCCATAACAGTAGGTATGTGGCATCTAATCTCTCTCTCTCCAATACAAAGATTCCAGTGTATTTGTTGCGTGTGATGAATTGTCACTTTATGATTGAATCATACGTGGATTTGCATTTGGTTTTTATAAGATCTTTGATGCATGATTTATATATGTGCATGTTCTTCGGTCTACTAGTCTTGTGGGTCATGTTTAGGTGACCAATCTCCAAGAGGGGATTATTTATGTGTTATTGTCGCTGAGGCAAAAAGACTATAGTTGCCTAGTTGTCTCTGTGATGAACTAGAGGTAAAAAAGAATATACTATCAACATATGCCACCTTGCTTAATGTAATGCTCTGTTTAGTTACTTAAGACTTTGAGATGTATGATAGATTTAGGTTTTGACATGGAGTATTAGCTATAGATGCAACTGCATACATTCATGGTTATAAGAATATAAGGCCTATATGCAATCGTGACATGTATGATCAATATTACAATTTAATCAACACACAACTGTAAATTTTTTTACCATGCATATGCTATTTGGAGAGATGTCACTAGTGAAATTTTGGATCCCGGTTCTTTATTCCTCATAAATTGACCTTAGTATTCCTGCTTTACTATTATTTATATTTTGAATTTTCTTTGCATAAAGATATTGCTTCCAAACACATGATACATTAATCCTTGTAACTAGCAGAGCTAGTGAGATTGACAACCTAATTAGACTAAGTTGGGAACCAAGACAAAGTTCTCTTAGTTGAGTGCAGGTCAGATCACTGGCACGTAGGACAACTCCGTGGATTGATACCTTAGTTTTCAATACTAATAGAGTATTCTTATGATATTACAAACCCCTCATCTTTCGATCCCAATAGATATTTTCTTTTTAGCACAGTTTTATTAGCGAGGGATATCAGGAAGCAAATCATCTAGCGTCGTTGTATTTAACTATTTTACTTTCTTATTATCTACTTTGCTTAGTTACTTTATTTATCATTAGTTTGCTTTTTTGCACTACAAACGATCCAAAATGAACAAAAACATTTTGAATTTTAGCAAGCCATTTATTTTATTTTCCTTAGTTATCATGGGTACTTCAGCTGAGAACACCAAGCTTTGTGACGTCATAAACACTAATAAAATTATTTCATTGGTACACCTATTGCCCCACCTATTACTAAGGTTGAATCTTATGAAATCTGTCTTCCTTTATTGAACTTGGTAGTGAAAGATAAATTTGCTTGTTCCTAATAATGAAGTTGTTGCTAGAGCCTGGTATTGTGAATTTAAAACTTTTTCCCCTTTTTCATTAAGATCTAGAGCCAAATAGTGGCTATTATCTTGCCTAGAAATACCATTGATTCATGGACTAAATGCAAAGATGCTATTGGTGAAAATGTATCTAAGAATATACAACTGAGAAATATTGTCATGAACTAAAACAACTTGATCATGAGCATGTAGCCCAAGCTTGAAAAAGAATGGAGAATATGACTCAGAATTATCACACTCATGGATTTACTAATTAGATGGTGCTTCAAATGTTTTATGCTGGACTAAATCATAGGTGCAGAAATTATCTAGACCTTACTGTAGGTGGCACCTTTGTGGCAACTACTTTGGGAAGCGCTACAAAGCTTCTTGATGAGATGATGACCAACTACGCCTAATTGCGCACCTAAAGAGCTCCTAGTAATAACAAAAATATAAATTGTGTGGAGGATATTGCTTGCTTGAATGGTAAGGTTGATATGATTTTGTTTAGACTTGCTACTAAACATGTTCATACTGATGCTAAAGATGTTATTGTTGCACAACTTGTTGAACAAAAAGAAGAACAAATTGATTCCGGGCGTTTCTACAGGCCTTTATCCATATTTTCTTCTCCGGGGCGGCAATTCGTTTCGTAGATCGTAGCCGTAGGCCTCTCTTGGGATGCATTGACAACTTTCTGTGCGCTGCTTCTACCTTCTCCTAGGTTGAACAGGTTTGTCATGCCGAGGCGGAGGTCCAAAGGTGGCACCAAGCTTTGCTCCCGGCGCATCGCTGATGGATGTAGGCGCAAAAAGACTTTGGCACCCCTAAGAAATGAATGTAATTTTATTTTTCTGTATGGACATATTTGTAAGGACATGTGATGATTAATATATGGCTTTAGACCTTTCCACCAAAAAATGAAGTATGTGCAGGTATATTGGTTGAGATGCCGCTACACTGGCCTAATTGTGTTGTCTTTGTTGAAACCTCAACATTACCACGAAGAACAAGCCTCCAGACGATTTCGTTGTAATTCTTAGTCATAAGAGTTATTTTGTAATTTCTATACTTCATGATCCAAAGCATTGTTGTTGTAATGGTTGTCCAGTTTGAAAAAAGTTACAAGTGATTTTATGGAAAAATAGTATGACTCAACCTTGAGCTCGAAATAAATGTGTTCTCCCATTTGATCGAGAAAATAATAATCAACATAGGTGATGACTAGTGCCCACAATGTGAATGAAGGCTGGCCCACGTGACGCTTCGTGCGGTGGACAAACAATTTAGGCCTCCTTTGGATAGGAATATCATAGGAATAGAAAAATCCTTTAGGGAAAGAGTGTCACTTGATTCGTAGGATAGGGATTTTTTCATTGAGTTTAGGCTAATATTTTTTTCTTTGAAATGTGAAGGATTGGTTCCTACCCTATGTGGGAATAGGAATCCATGCCTACAAATCAAATGGCTCCAAATGAATTTTTCATATGAAATTCCTGTCCTTTAGAATTTCTACAAAATTCCTCCAAACCAAACGAGGCCTTATGTAGGATTTATGATGAGTTTTTTAATATCCTAGTTAATACTAAAATTATTTTAGAAAAGTTTTTAAAATTATATTACAAAATAAAAACCATATATTCAAAATTATCCTCCCAATTTTTTGGTGTACTAGTTATTTCAGTATTTTAAAGATGAACTAATTTTGGAAACGGCGCAAATGTTAAAAAAATTCACGGATTTTAGAAAATACTCCCAGTTAAAAATACAAAATATCGTTATGAAAATGTCCATAGAGAGAAAAAACAGAAAAGGAAAGAAGACAGAAAACCAGTGAAATGAAGTAACCGGATTGCCCCCAAAAGAAACAGACAGAAAAGTGTAGAAAACCGAAGAGAAAACACAAAAGGAAATGAAAAATATTTTTTTTCGAATACGCTACGGTGAGCGTATAATTGCATTGATAGGGGGCGAACGTACAGATTAGCATCATGGACACGTACACTACAAGGCCTGTCCATGAAACAAAGTGAGCATGAGGTGAGTTGCTCAGCCCAGACAAAAGACTATATTACACGAATGATGCAACTAAGTAATTTGGCTCCTGCGTGGGCCCAGGAGTGGGCGTCGTCCTTAATCGCTGTCAGGAGTGAGACAGAGGAGGGCGCGATCTTGTCGAATATAACGGCATTGCGGTGCCGCCAGAGGGACCAAGCTATAAGCGCGACAATAGTGGAGAGCGCATGTTGCTTGTCCGCGGTCGTCGTATTGAGCGTCGTGCTGAGCCAGTCCAGGAAGCCAAGAGAGCCATCTGGCACAACGATCTCTGGACAACACCAAGAAAGCACGCCATGCCAAATGGTGCGAGCGAAGACACACTCAATCAAGAGATGGTGCAGGGTCTCATCGTGCTGGGAGCACATCACACAAGCCGGTCCATGAGGAAGTCCACGCCTCGCGAGTCTGTCGGCCGTCCAACATCGATTGACGGAAGCGAGGTAGATGAAGAACTTAACAGATAGGGGGGCACTCGACTTCCAAACGAGGCGCCAATGCTCAGAAAGCGTAGAACTAGTGAACAAGGCAGTATAGTAGGAGGACGCGGAATAGGTCTCGTTCTCCGTCCATCTCCATAGGATGGTGTCAGGCTCCTGGGATAGAGTGACGGTCTGCAACCGACACCAGATATCAAAATACTCGAGCGTAGCAGCCGGACTGAGGTGTCCATGGATGTCGATGATCCACAAGCGATCAAGGAGGGCCGAGGCGACAGTGCACGAACGGCGGCGCCGGCCTGGAATAAGGGTTGTGAGGCTCGGGGCAAGGTCAGCGATAGAGCAGCCCTGGAGCCACTTGCTAGACCAGAATCGGCAAGAGGCACCATTACCCAGGGACCTGGTCGTCGAGGAACGAAAGAGCTGCAGGGCCTCGGGATCAGAGGGTGGCTGAAGATGGGACCAAGGACGAGAAGCATCATAAGCTCGGAGCCATAGCCAGCGGACCTGAAGGGATATGCCCGTGCGGTGGAGATCGCATATTCCGTGCTCGCCAAGCTCAAGCGGACGGCAAACTCTTGCCCAACTGACAGGACAAGAACCAGCGCGTGTGTCCTTGCGGCCATGCCATAGAAAGTCGCGGATAATGCAATTCGCCTTCTTGAGGATAGGAGGGGACAACGACATGGCCAGTAGAATGTGCACTGGCATGGCCGTGAGAACTTGTCGAACCAAAGCAAGCCGCTCACCACGCGAGAGGGGCGCGGCCTTCCAAGTCGCCAACTTGCGAAGTAGCTTGTCAATGAGGGGTAGCAGATGAGTGACAGGCACCTTGCGAAGGGAAAGGGGGAGGCCTAGGTAATGTATGGGGAAGGCCACCACTGGGCATGTCAAAGAGGAGCCCACAGCTTCAGATACCTCAGGAGTGCATTGGATTGGCGCCGCCAAGCACTTGGCAAAGTTAGTGCGAAGCCCGGACACAGCCCCGAAGAAGTCAAGAAGGCCGCTAACCACGGCGAGGTCCGAGGGATCCGGGTGACAGAAGATGACCACATCATCCGCAAAGAGGGGGATACTAGACGTAGCAAGGCAGTCAGTGAGTCGCCGGATGATCCCCTTGTTCATCGCGTATTGTAGAAGCGAGTTTAGGGCATCAATCACGAGGGTGAAGAGCATCGGTGAAACAGGGTCGCCTTGTCGCGGGAATGGCTTACAATTATGGCACTATTTGTCACTTGGGCGAAGAAGAATAGGATATTCCATCATATCAATGGGCTTGGACCAAGTGTCACTATTACAATCTTGTTTACGAAAGAGAGTCACTACACACAGAGGACTGGACCAAGTGTCAATATTGTACTTCAGGATTTGTGCCCCATGACCTGAGGATGAGACAGGGCGAGCCGGAGACGAGGCCACCTGAGGCGGTCGGACTACCGCCGTCGCTTCCTCGATCCTCGCCAGGCGGAGGTGCAGGGGCACATCAGATTCATCCGTGCTCTCCTAGTACCCTAGCGGTGGCGTTGCCGGGAGGAAAGGAGGGGTCGACGGGATCGGGTGATGACCACGGCGACCTGCCGCACGATGAGATCGGACGGGAGGAGGCACGATGGGTACAATGGCGGGCGACCATCTCTGACGAGATGGATCCGGTCATTTGGATCGAAGGACGTCTTTGATTTACTCCGCGTTCGTGATGGATGGCTCTTCTCGATCTGGAGAACGACGTCCTCGCTAGTGATTTTCTCCCGGACGGTGACATGATTGTATTAAATTCAAACTTGATGTTTATGACGTGGTTGTTGGCGAATGTGTGCAGGTGGATTTACGACCAAAGGTACCGGAGATGATCCATCTGACGGAGCCGATGGTTCATACACGACCAGGAGGACGGTTTTGGGCGCTTCTGGAGAGCGACGACGAAGAGTAGCTGGAGGGTCATGTCCCCATGAAGAATGATGGAATGCCCTTGTCCTCGCAGAGTACTGTTTCGTTGCCGGAGCCCAAGATCATGACCGATCAGCGTCGTTCAAAAATTCAAACTTCCAAGCCAGCAATGAAGTCGTGGAGTGGACCGATTCCTAAGGTAATGAGAGAACCGGTAACGTTGTCAGATTTCTTGCCGAAAAATTGGACTCTTGTCACGCGGAAGAAGAAGAAAGGCAAGATTGGTCGGCCACCGCCGCCGCCTAGATCGCCGGTGGCGAGATCGGCGAGCGCTGTTCGAGCGGCCAAACGGGCTCGTTTGAACACGTTATTGGGTCGTGGGCCTGAGCTGGATACAACGTCGGATGTTATGATGGTCATGGGTCCTCCAGGCGCGGGCAAGACCCAGCCAGAGGCCCAAGCCTCGTGCCATCCTGATCGGACGTACGTGCATGTATCGTCGCTGCCTGTCGCCTCTACGAGCGAGTCTAGGGTTCCAGGTCTGGGTTTTCCTTCGCTTGGCACAGGACGGGCAAGGAGGGTCACGTACGCAGGCGGCATGGCAGGACGAGGGCCGCCACCCGTCAAGCGACGCCCACCTCCTGCCGTTGGCACCTTTGCTCCTGGCGGGGCTGGTCGTGGAACTTTGCCGGCCAATGGGTCTGCCGCACGGGCGCGGCCGGTCGTGCCGTTCTTCCGATCGCTGGCGCTTGTGCTGCTGGCCGTGGTGCCCTGCCTGGTGGTGGGGTTGGTGGTGTTGGACGGGGCGGCCTGCCCCCTCCAAAGCCGGCGGCGGTGGGGGTGCAACCCCGAGTCGGACCGGCCGGGGTGTTTCGTCCTCTGCACAGTAAGGGAGCGATGCATCTGGTTCTCTAGTGCCGACGTATGTGCCCAGACCAAACGCGCGCCAGCCGGATGAAGTGGCGCAGATACCAGCAGCTAAGGTGCCGGCCCTAGGAAGGGGTCACGGCGTGCAAGGGCATGGTGGATTCAGTGGTTACAGCAAAGACGGACATAATTTCAACTGATACGGGAACTGGGGAGACGACGGATAGGATGCATATGGTGAGGGACTACACCATGGATCTTTGTCCGGTAGCGGCCATGGATATAACCGACATATGATGAGGACACCGGACATTTTGAAGGTCCGCCCGGTAATTTTGTTGAAGGTGTTGCCGGACCCAGGGATCGCTTCCTAGGTGGATATCGTCGCGGTGGGAGAGGGAGACACCCACCACCACCTCGACACTACCCACCACCACCACCGCCTGCTACAGATATGGCTTCGGGGGAGGAGCTCGAGCACGTAGCGGATGAGGTGGGAGATCCATCCACGCTACCCGTGGCGGCAGTTGACGCGGTTAGAGCTTTGGCAGCAGTGCAGGTTCTGGTGACTTCTGGAGGGACTAAATCTAGGGATGGCACGTCTGACAAAGGGTCGAAGAAAGCGGGGGGGGGGAGAAAAACTCTCTAAATGGGCGATTAAGAAGAAAAAGTTGCCTTGCTATAGATGTGGTGAACCGGGTCATTTCGTGGCAAAGTGTATGAATGAACTTTGTGACTACTGCCTACGCTCCCAACATGTGACCGGGGACTGCCCTCTGCTCTCTGGTCCTAAGCCTGGTATTAACATTTTTAGGGTCTGCTGTAAGGAGTTGATGTTCTTTGAGATACCAGAGGTGGACCCTCTATCGCAGATGGTTGAGAGTTCCTTCCCGACAGTAATAAGAGTTACTAATGGACAGTTGACCGAGGCTCAGATCGTGAGACAGCTCCGTGACTTAGTGCCACGTAATCATCAGTGGCATCTGGAATAGTTAGAAGGTCAGACTTATAAGGTGGACTTTCCCACTAAAGAGGATCAGATGCATTTTCTTAAGTCGGGTTTATGCAGAGTCACAAGCACCAACATTGTTATCGCTTTCAACGAGTGGAAGCAGGAGGAAAACAAGGATACACCTTTGGAGAAGGTGTGGGTTCGTTTCTATGGCGCGCCACCAAAATTGATAAAGCATTTTTTGATTGCTTGGAGCTTGGGTGCTATGATTGGTAAGACAGAAAAGGTTGACATGCCATTCACTCGTGCACAAGGAGCTGCGAGGTTGTTGGTCAGTGTTGTGAGTGTTGAGCATATACCAGATGTGTCAGATGGACACATGCTGGAGTGAAAGTGCAACTATCCCTGGGTGGTTTTGGTAATTCCTAACAACATATAGCTCATTGAGCTAATGCTATTTCAAGATAAATATTTCAGGAAAGCTCAATGATTGGCATGGCATGGATGAGAAAAGTGGATCCCTCAAAATGCTAAGGACAAAAGGATTGGCTCAAACTCAAAGCACAAGACTCTACATTTTCTATTTTAGTGATCCAAGATCACATTGAGTCTATAGGAAAAGCCAATACTATCAAGGAGGGATGAGGTGTTGCTTAATGAGTTTCTTGCTCAAAATGCTTAGTGATATGCTCCAAAGCCCTCAACTACTTTCTCACATCCACATATGACCCAAACCAAAAGTCAAACTCAGCCCCACCGAAACTATCTATCCGGCGCCACCGAGTTCAGATGTCATAACCACTGCCACAAACCCTAGTCTCTTCGGTCTCACCGATAGGGATCTCGGTCTCACAGATATGGGATTGCAATCTCTCTGTTTCCCTTCGTAACATTTTGGTCAAACTGAGATGAGCGATCGGTACCACTGAGATTGCAATGCAAACTCACTGTTTCCCCTTCGTAACATTTTGGTCTAACCGAGATGAGCGAGTCGGTCTCACCGAGTTTGCCTGACCAACTCTATGTGTGTCTATTACCAAAATCGTTCTCACCGAGGTTCTGTAATCGGTCTCCCGAGATTATGTTATGCCCTAACCCTAACCATATCGGTCCCACCGAGATGACATGTCGGTCCCACCGAAAATCCTAACGGTCACATTATTTCCTAAATCGGTCCGACCGAGTTTCACGATTCGGTCTCATCGAGTTTGGTAAGTTGTGTGTAATGGTTAGATTTTGTGTGGAGGCTATATATACCCCTCCACCCACTCTTCATTCGTGGCGAGAGCCATCAGAACATGCCTACACTTCCAACATACATTTTCTGAGAGAGAACCACCTACACTTGTGTTGAGGTCAAGATCTTCCATTCCTACCACATAAATCTTGATATCTAGCCTTTCCCAAGTTGATTTCCACTCAAATCTTCTTTCCACCAAATCCAAATCCTGTGAGAGAGAGTTGAGTGTTGGGGAGACTATCATTTGAAGCACAAGAGCAAGGAGTTCATTATCAACACACCATTTGTTACTTTTTGGAGAGTGGTGTCTGCTAGGTTGGCTAGGTGTCACTTGGGAGCCTCCGGCAAGATTGTGGAGTTGAACCAAGGAGTTTGTA
Organism: Triticum dicoccoides; assembly: GCF_002162155.2. Classification (NCBI taxonomy): domain Eukaryota; kingdom Viridiplantae; phylum Streptophyta; class Magnoliopsida; order Poales; family Poaceae; genus Triticum; species Triticum dicoccoides. Next base: position 476,810,454 of record NC_041383.1, on the reverse strand, counting down.
CGGGCAAGGAGATCGCCTACTTCATGAAGATCTACCCCTAGTGAGGCATTCCTTCATGGGCGACGGCCATGGTGGGATAGGCAAGGTTACTTCTTCGTGGACCCTTCATGGGTGGAGCCCTCCATGGACTTGCGCAACCGTTACCCTTCGTGGGTTGAAGTATCCATCAACGTGGATGTACGATAGCACCACCTATCGAAACCACGGATAAAAAAACTCTGTGTCAACATTGCATTTGCTCCCTCAAACTCCTCCCTTTACCTTCATATGCAATTGTTTTACATTCCGCTGCTATACTCTTAGAATTGCATGTGTAGGTTGATTGCTTGACTTGTGCTAAGTTGCTAATATCTGCCAAGAACTAAAATTGGGAAAAGGCTAGATTTTATTTGGTCAAGTAGTCTAATCACCCCCTCTAGACATACTTTCTATCCTACAGATGGTATCAGAGCTTTGGTCTCCATTTCCTTCGATTTCCATAGATTTTGGTGGTCATAGCCTTGGTTTCACAACCTAGGAGAGTATGGTGTCTAGCGAGGGAAATTACCACCATAGAGGTCCTTACTTTGATGGTACTAATTTTGCTAGTTGGAAGCATGAGATGAAAATGCATATTCTTGGACATAACCCCGCCATTTGGTCTATTGTGTGTATTGTCTTGCAAGGTGAATTCTTTGATGGGAGGTAACCGAACCGTGAAGCTACCGCGGAAGACTTGAAGATGCTGCAATACAATGCTCAAGCTTGTGATATCCTCTTCAACGGATTGTGCCCCAAAGAATTCAGAAAAATCAGCCGTCCTGAGAATGCAAAGGAAATTTGAATACTTTGATTGACATGCACGAAGGTACCGACTCCGTCAAGGAATCCAAATTGGATGTGCTTCAAAGTCAACTTGACAAGTTCAAGATGAAGGATGGTGAAGGCATTGCCAAGATGTACTCTAGGCTTGCTCTCATCACAAATGAGATTGCCAGCTTAGGAAGTGAAGAGATGACCGACAAATTCATAATCAAGAAGATCCTAAGAGCCTTGGATGGAAAATATGATACCGTGTGCACATTGATCCAAATGGTGCCCAATTACAAAGATCTCAAGCCAACGGAAGTCATTGGAGGAATTGTTGCTCATGAGATGTCACTCAAGGATAAGGAGGAGCTCCACAACAAGTCAAGTGGTGCTTACAAAGCCTCATGTGAAGCTCCCACATCATCAAGTGAGAAACAAACCTTCAATGAATTTGTTTGATCAGAAAGAATAACTTTTGAAGTGGTTTCGTACCCTACAATAATCTCTTCGTTTGTTCTCTGCTATTAGTGACTTTGGAGTGACTCTTTGTTGCATGTTGAGGGATTGTTATATGATCCAATTATGTTATCATTGTTGAGAGAACTTGCACTAGTGAAAGTATGAACCCTAGGCCTTGTTTTGAAGCATTGCAATACCATTTTCGCTCACTTTTGTTACTTGCTATATTGTTGTTTAAATAATTTCAGATTACCAAAACCTATATCCACCATCCATATTGCACTTGTATCGCCATCTCTTTGCCGAACTACTTCACCTATACAATTTACGATTGTGTTGGGTGTGTTGGGGACACAAGAGACTCTTTGTTATTTGGTTGCAGGGTTGTTTGAGAGAGACCATCTTCATCCTACGCCTCCCATGGATTGATAAACCTTAGGTCATCCACTTGAGGGAAATTTTCTACTGTCCTACAAAACTCTGCCCTTGGAGGCCCTACACGAGTCTACAAGAAGAAGGTCGCGTAGTAGACATCAAGCTCTTTTTTGGCGCCGTTGCTGGGGAGGTTAGTGCTTGAAGATATATCATTAGATCTTGCAATCGAATCTTTTAGTTTCTTGTTTTATTACTAGTTTAGTCTATAAAAGAAAACTACAAAAATGGAATTGAGGTTGCCTCATATGCTTCACCTTTTTAATGTCTTTCGTGAAAATGATGGAAAGGAAAATTGTGCTCAAGTGTTATAAGAAAAAGTTCATAAAATGTTTGGCACTAAATCTTTGAATGATGAGCATGATTGAAATATTGTTAGTATGAATTCTTTGAATACCCATGATGCTAATTATATGCAAAGCCACAAGCTTGGGGATGCTATGTTTGATGAAGATGTTATTTTTTATCCCCCAAGTTTTGATGAGCAAATTTATTATGATGATAGCATGCCTCCTATTTATGATGATTATATTGATGAAAGTGGGTTTGGAAGAGTGTCAACTTTAGGAAGTAATGATCCCACTATTTCGGAGGGTGTTGAATCTTATTGTAATAATGATAAAAGTGGATTTGGAGAGGTCATGACTTTATTTAGTGATGAATCCACTATTTCGAAAGAGGTTCCAATTGATTATGAGAACAAAGTTGCTATCTATGATGATTATTGTGATGACATTATGCTATAAAGATAATGATAACCATGAAACTTGTCATCTTGATTTTAATTTTCAATTCGACTATGCCTCACATGATAGTTATTTTGTTGAGTTTGCTCCCAGTACTATTCATGAGAAGAAATTTGCTTATGTGGAGAGTAATAAAAATTATATGCTTGTTCATCATGAAAATAATGCTTTATGTGATAGTTATATTGTTGAATTAATTCATGAGGGAGGAATATATGCTTGTAGGAATTGCAATAATATCAAGTTTCCTCTCTATGTATTGAAAATCTTGAAGATTTGCTTGGTTTACCTTCCTATGATAGATGATTCTTGTTCCCATAAGTTTTTTGCTCACAAAATCCCTATGCATAGGAAGTGGGTTAGACTTAAATGTTCTAGTCATATGCTTCATGATGCTCTCATTATATTTCAATACTTATCTTTTATGTGAGCATCATTGACATCATCATGCCTAGCTAGAAAAGCATTAAAGAAAAGCGTTTGTTGGGAGACAACCCAATATTTACCCCTACCGTTTTTCTGTGTCCACATGATTAAGATACTGTAGTAATCATGTTTTATAGATTTTGTTTCAATAAAGTGCCAAGTAAAGCCTTTGGGAGAGTGTGGATGATAGTTGACTTGATTCTATGCAAAAACAGAAACTTTTGCGCTCAGTCCAGGAAATTTGAAAATTCACTGGAATGTGATTTTGATCTGAATTTTTTACACCAGATTGATATACAAATTTTCTATGTTTTCCTAATTTTTTCAGAATTTTTGGAGTTACAGATGTATGGAAAGTTTCCAGATTACTACATACTATTCTGTTTTTGACAGATTCTGTTTCCTATGTGATGTTTGCTTATTTTGATGAATCCATGAGTAGTATCAGAAGGTATGAACCATGGAAAAGTGGGAATAACGTAGATATAACACTAATATGAATTTAGAATGAGTTCACAATAGTACCTAAGTGGTGATTTTATTCTCTTATACTAACGGAGCTTATGAGTTTTCTCTTGAGTTTTGTGTTGTGAAGTTTTCAAGTTTTGGGTAAAGATTCGATGGACTATGGAATAAGGAGTGGAAAGAGCCTAATCTTGGGGATGCCCAAGGCACCCCAAGGTAATATTCAAGGACAACCAAGAGCCTAAGCTTGGGAATGCCCCGGACGGTATCTGCTCTTTCGTCTTTGTCTATCGGTAAATTTACTTGGAGCTATATTTTTATTCACCACATGATATGTGTTTTGCTTGGAGCGTCATTTTATTTTATTCATATTTTCTTGCTGCTATTCAAAGTCATGTTTTATATCTTTTAGTTCGATAAAAAAAGTCAAGTATAGCCTTTACCATGCTTATTTTACAAGTATATACGTTGCTGTTTTGAAATCACAAAGTTTGTTGTTAAGTTGTTTGAGAGAGACCATCTTCATCCTACGCCTCCCACGGATTGATAAACCTTAGGTCATCCACTTGAGGGAAATTTGCTACTGTCCTACAAGACTCTACACTTGGAGGCCCAACACGAGTCTACAAGAATAAGGTTGCGTAGTAGACATCAGTAGGCTGGCCGGCGAGAACCGTGCCGGAGCCGCCCGGAATCCTCATCGGGGCCGGCCGGCCTCGCCCCTACCTTTTATGCCGTCGGGGAGAAGAAGAGGAGGAGAGGGAGGAGAGAGAGGGCGAGGTGGGACCCGCATGTAAGCAACACAGGCGCTGACCCCGCCTCTCCCACGTGGTTAAGTGGATACGTATTCCACTCGATGTGTCTTCTTGAAGAGAAAGCGTATTTTGCTCTGTTCTCGACTGAACTACATTTTCGCTGCCGGAAGGCGTATCCCCGGAAATGTGTTTTCTGTTTAACCCAGACGGCCGAAACTGCTATTTTGTGGACGTTCACCCGTTAGCACAGAAATTTATTTTCTGCCTAACAAACGAACGACCATATCTTTTTAACAAGGACTTCGAATGAGGTGATTCCAACTCCCACGTCTTCGTCTCGTCGAGCTCGTTCTGTTTACATCAATTTCACCATGGTTTGACATACTAGAAACGACCTTTATGCCCTTGCCCCTAATCGGCCCCCTTCGAGGGAGAACATTTTACGGCGATCCTTTCCGCGAGCTTTCCGCACTTCTCCTTTGTGCATTCTTCATCTCCAGGCAAGCCACGACAACCACTTGCATGATAGCCATGCAGTAGCACGGTTTTCTACTTGAACAATTAAAAAGTGTTTGTTTGTCTGCTACTACTATTGTTGTTCCAGTAATGCTTATAGATCTGCGTTCACCTTCGTGCTATGGTTCGATGCATCTGGTTATCGTGTGTTCTTGCTAGTATTGCTTTCTTATGACATGCTTGGATAGTAGTACATGTTGGCGTTGGTCATGTTCTTCGGTGTATGACTACCGTCTGCTATCGAGTACCATTACTATACATGTTTCCTTTGCATCTAGATGGTTATATGCTTATTTGGTAGTATTATCGTTATATTCTTGCATGGTAGTTATTTCCGAGGCTAGTGGTCAGGTTATGCTATGAGTAGTGTCATACTTGTGATATCCATGCTCGTCAGCATGCCATACTCATTCGGATATATTGTTGTTGATATGCTTGATGATTATGTTGCACCCCCATGCTTATGTTGATACCATGCATTATAGTTGCATCTTGTTATTTTAATATGGCTCAGCATATTGCATTCAAGTTTAACCGGACTTAAATGAACTTGAACAACTGTTCGCTAAGTCATGGTGCCACCAAATCGAGCTAACCAGTGCAGCCACACTTGCCTTATGGGGGAGTCCTAACTAGGTCTATTGTCATGCCTCTCGCCGGTGCCTCCAACGAGGGAAGGTTATGCACGGACGCTACCTTGGCCGGGAAGGATAGCATAAGCCTTGTGTGCCCGTTGTTGTTGTAAGGATCCTTGTCCCCGTTTGGGACCGTTTATGTTTTTCCACGATGGTGGCCGTTGGATGTCACGTGTTGCCATCGGGGCCACCCAGGACTTAGCCCAAAGGGGAGTTTGTCGGAGTGGCTGGGAGAGTGTGATGGTCAAAGTGCAACTATCCCTGGGTGGTTTTGGTAATTATTAAGAACATATAGCTCATTGAACTAATGCTATTTCAAGATGAATATTTCAGGAAAGTTCAATGATTGGCATGGCATGGGAATGTGGACCCCTCAAAATGCTAAGGACAAAGGATTGGCTCAAACTCTAAAGCTCAAGACTCTAAATTTTACTTTTAGTGATCCAAGATCACATCGAGTCCATAGGAAAAGCCAATACTATTAAAAGGGGATGAGGTGTTGCTCAATGGCTTGCTTGCTCAAGATGCTTAGTGATATGCTCCAAAAACCCTCAACCACTTTCTCATATCCACATATGTCCCAAACCAAAAGTCAAACTCGGCCCCACCGATTTAATCTATCCAGCGCCACCGAGTTCATTTGACATGGCCACTGCCAGAAACCCTAGTCACTTCGATCTCACCGATAGGGATCTCGGTCTCACCGAGATGGGATTGCAAACTCTCTGTTCCGTTCGTAACATTTCGGTCCAACCGAGATGAGTGATTGGTCCCACCGAGTTCGCAATGTAAACTCTCTATTTCCCCTTCATAACGTTTCGGTCTCACGGAGATGAGTGAATCATTCCCACCGAGTTTGCCTGACCAACTCACCGGTTAGCTTATTACCAAAGTCGGTCCCACCGAGTTTGTGTAATTGGTCTCACCGAGATTACGTTATGCCCTAACCCTAAATAAATCGGTCCCACCGAGTTAACATGTCGGTCCCACCGAAATGCCTAACGGTCACATTATGAACTAATTCGGTCTGACCGAGTTTTTTGATTCGGTCTCACCGAGTTTGGTAAATTGTGTGTAACGGTTAGATTTTGTGTGGAGGCTATATATACCCCTCCACCCTCTCTTCATTCGTGGATAAAGCCATCAGAACATGCCTACACTTCCAGCATTCATTTTTTGAGAGAGAACCACCTACTCATGTGTTGAGGTCAAGATATTCCATTCCAACCACATAAATCTTGATCTCTAGCCTTTCCCAAGTTGTTTTCCACTCAAAACATCTTTCCACCAAATCCAATCCTATGAGAGAGAGTTGAGTGTTGGGGAGACTATCATTTGAAGCACAAGAGCAAGGAGTTCATCATCAGCACACCATCTATTACTTTTTGGAGAGTGGTGTCTCCTAGATTGGTTAGGTGTCACTTGGGAGCCTCCGTCAAGATTGTGGAGTTGAACGAAGGAGTTTGTACGGGCAAGGAGATCACCTACTTCGTGAAGATCTACCCTAGTGAGGCAAGTCCGTCGTCGGCGATGGCCATGGTGGGATAGACAAGGTTGCTTCTTCGTGGACCCTTCGTGGATGGAGCCCTCCGTAGACTCGCGGAGCCATTACCCTTCGTGGGTTGAAGTCTCCATCAATGTGGATGTACGATAGCACCACCTATCGGAACCACGGATAAAAATCTCCATGTCTACATGGCGTTTGCTCCCTCAAACTCCTCCCTTTACCTTCATGTGTAATATTTTACATTCCGTTGCTATACTCTTAGAATTGCATGTGTAGGTTGATTGCTTGACTTCTGTAAATTTGCTAAAATCTGCCAAGACTTAAAGTTGGGAAAGGCTAGATTTTTATTTGGTCAAGTAATCTAATCACCCCCCTCTAGACATACTTTCGATCCTACAAGTGGTATCAGAGCTACGGTCTCTGTTTGCCTTGATTTCCATAGCTTTTGGTGGTCATAGCCTTGGTTTCACAATCTACGAGAGTATGGCGTCTAGCGAGGGAAATTACCACCGTAGATGTCCTTACTTTGATGGTACTAATTTTGCTAGTTGGAAGCATAAGATGAAAATGCATATTCTTGGACATAACCCCGCCGTTTGGGCTATTGCGTGTATTGGCTTGCAAGGTGAGTTCTTCGATGGGAGAGAACCGAACCGTGAAGCTACCGCGGAAGAGTTGAAGATGCTGCAATACAACGTTGAAGCTTGTGATATTCTCTTCAACGGATTGTGCCCCGAAGAATTCAACAAAATCAGCCGTCTTGAGAATGCAAAGGAACTTTGGGATACTTTGATTGATACGCATGAAGGTACTGACTCCGTCAAGGAATCCAAATTGGATGTGCTTCAAAGTCAGCTTGACAAGTTCAAAATGAAGTATGGTGAAGGTGTCGCTGAAATGTACTCCAGGCTTGCTCTCATCACAAATGAGATTGCAAACTTAGGAAGTGAAGAGATGACTGATAGATTCATCATCAAGAAGATCCTAAGAGCCTTGGATGGAAAATATGATACCTTGTGCACATTGATCCAAATGATGCCCAATTACAAAGATCTCAAGCCAACAGAAGTCATTGGAAGAATTGTTGCTCATGAGATGTCACTCAAGGATAAAGAAGAGCTTCATAACAAGTCAGGTGGTGCTTACAAAGCCACATGTGATGCTCCTACATCATCAAGTGAAAGACAAACCTTCAATGAAGAATTGAGCCTAATTGTAAAGAACTTCAACAAGTTCTACAAGAGTAGAAGCAAGGAAAGAAGCTCCAAGTCAAGGTCCTACAATGAAAAAAGATCTTCTAGTCGTGAGTGCAATTGATACAATTGTGGAAGACCCGGACACTACTCAAATGAGCGTATGGCTCCCTACAAAAAAGAGAAGATTCTCCAAAAAGAAGGAGTAGAAGAGAAGAATCACCATCAAGAGAAACAAGGAGTAGAGATGATCGTTAAGAACAAAGAACATCTCGGAGAAGCAAGGATTCGGAAAGGAAGGACAAGTCATCAAGGAGCTACACAAAACAAAGACATCAAGCTCATGTTGGTGAATGGGTATCCGGCTCCGACTCCGACAATCACTCTGAGAGAAGTTATCACTCCGACTCCTAATATACTCAAGATGAAGGTGTTGCCGGTCTAGCACTTGTGTCGACCAACTCCTACGACAAATTTGATTCACCAAATGAAGGACTTGGAAGATGCTTCATGGCTAAAGGGACAAAGGTATCACACCCCGAGTATGTTGATTTCAATAGTGATGAAGATGACTTGTTAGGTGATGATGATTTACTTGTTGACAACTCTAGTGATGAATACTATGATGAAATGTCAAATAATCATGCTAATCAAGATAAAACGAATGACAATGATAAGGAGAAGATTGAGCACCTAACTTAAGAACTAAACACTCTTAAGTTAGCTCATGAAACTATCTTAGAAGATCATCGAGAACTTTTAAAGACTCATGAGAAGTTACGCTTTGAAAAGCTCAACCTTGAGCAAGAGCATGAGTTTTTAAAGGCAATCAATGATGATCTTCGCAAGAAAAGTTCTTCTTACATTGCCAAGCGTTTACTCTTATCTACCTACATGCCTCAAGTCAAGTCTAGTAACAAGAATAAGAAAGATTCTTCTTCTAGTAGTAACAATAATCATGCTAAATCCAATGTTGTTGTTTCTAGTAGTTCTCTTGATTCCACTAATGATTCTCTTAGCCAAGTTACACTTGATCAAGAAAATAGCTTATTGAAGGGAATTATAGAGAAAGGTGTTTACAAGAGCCTTGCCGGAAGTAAGCAGTTCGAGGAAATTGTATGCAAGCAAGGAAGGCACCGGAAGAATCAAGGTGTTGGTTTTGAATGAAAGTTCAATGCCAATGGAGTTGAGTGGGAAGAAGATCAATACCCCAAGACGAAGTTTGTTCCTCAACAGGAGAAGTATGATCCTACTTCTTTCAAAGGGACACAAGCTTAAGATGATCTTCCACCACAAGACCACAAGCAAAAAGGCAAGGACAAGCTTCAAGAGGAGATTGATGCATTTGAAGAAGCTCCTAAGGCTTTGGTCAAGTGGGTTCCCAAGACTACATCAAGTTCTACTTCAACAAGTACAACTACAACTCCAAGGATTCCCATCAAGATGGTGTGGATCCCAAAGAAGAAGAACTAGAGAGTTCTTGAGGGTGACTCTGCAACATACTTCACTCATATCATTTTGGCGAGAACAAGTGCAATCAACTTCCACATCTTGTACTAGTTCAAGGAGTCAGAAACCCTCTTGTTGGTAAGACAAGAGACAAGGTAACCTAATGCTTTCATGGACATCATCTTGTGTATGCATCACTCTATGTCTATGGATATCCTTGTTTGTTCCTTGTGGGACTAACCCGTGTAGGTATTGAAAGTGCAACTCACTCCAATGGATTGCTCCAAACGATCTACATCAACATTGAGCATCCACATCTTCAACACCTACATGAAGTCATCAATCGACAAAACCCAAGGTTAGTTCATCCCTCTTAGGGGGGATCTCACATCTAGGGGGGCTTTACTCTAAGTATTGAGCTAAAGCAACTCTAATGGTGTGAACACAACAATGATTTATGTAAAAGTGGTAACCCCACTTGTGCTTAAATGATGAGTATGACCTATGATAAAATGTTTTCATTTGACTCCTAAGTCAATATACTCATATATGGATGACCTAGTCATCGCCAATTGCTTGATAGATGCTAGAATTGGTTGTGCATGCTTCGCCACATATTTTATTTGCCATTTTATTGTGTGAGCATGTTGGTTGCATATTTTACTCATTCGAGGACACCCACTTGTTGCTTTGATTGTTTGGGTTCTTTTCTTTTGCCAAGTGGATGGACAAGAATGCCTAAGAACCTTCTCTAGCTATCTATGATTTTCTTGTCTCAAACTCTATTCATGCTACATCACAAAGTTTGATCAAGTCAGATTCGAACCACTCTGTGTGAGCAGCACTCGGAGTCCCCGATTCGTCATAGACTTAAACTTCCAAAACATCTATGTGCATTTCGATGTGACCGATTCACCGTTTCGGCCACAGCGAGATCACTAAGTTGATGTTGGTTTTCAACATCGGTGCAACCGATTAGAACTTTTCGGTCACACCAAGTTGCAGTAATTGCTTGCAGTTTTGCATCTCGGTGCCACCGAGTTGTTCCACTCGGTCACATCGATAGGGTCAGGCTATATATACTCACGGGCCAAAATTTGGAAAATTTTCCTAAACCCTCTCGCCCGCGCATAGCCTGCTCTGCCTCCTCAGGTCTCCGGATCGTCCTCCTTGTCGCCAGCGACCTCCCACCGCTGGTCTCCGCCGCCGTCAATGGGATTCTGCTCCACTGTTGCCGCCACAGCAAGTGCACCGCCGAACTAGGGTATGGACTTGAAACTATGTGCTGTCCTTAACTCCGATTCCTAGCACAGTGCATCACCATGAATCTTGCCACGTTTGAAATCGTTCTATCCAGTGAAAGAACTCTGTAGATTAGATTTGGATTGAAAATTTAGGGTTAGGTTTCCGTCGAATTCATCTCGGACCGACCGAGTTGTAGAAATCGGTCTCACCGATTTGGCTTAGGCCATTGCACATGAGATTCTCGGTCTGACCGAGAATTGCAAATCGGTGTGACTGAGATCGATTCTTTGTGAAACCCTAATAGTCTCAGTGCCACCAAACTATGACTCGGTCTGACCGAGTTCACTAGTTTAGGTTCCAAAAGCTGCTTCGGTATCACCGAGTTTACAAATCGGTAGCTCCGAAATGCTTTCTGTGGAAAATTAAAACTAAGTTTTTGACTCAATTATTTTTGCAAAAACTTCTATGCTTTGTGATGCCCATCCACTCTACCCCATCTACATCTATTCATAGGGTCTGCTGTCAGAGAGTTTGCAACATGTCTGATCAAAGTGACAACCAGAACAAGTCAGAGGAGCAAGCTCAGATGAGTAGGGCACTAGTCCCTCTAGCAGTTATAATGAGGGCAGCAGGAGCACACCCATCAATTTGCCCAAAGCAGCCACCAGGACAAGGAAGAAGAAAACCTCAGATTCTGAAGATGAGGACTATGTGGCTGTTGATGATGAGGCCACTTCTAAGAAAAAGTGCTGAAAAAGGAGTATGGCACAGCTGCTACCACCAAGCCAGGCATGCACAAGAAGGCACCTGCCAGGAGAATTCCCACTTCCAAACCTAGGAAGGTTGCCACTGGTGAAACAATGGAGTTCACTCTTGAGTCCAAATAAACTGGAGAGGGCAAGAAAGGAAGGAAAGGGTCAAGAAGACCATGGCCAGAGTTATTGGAAAGCCCTCTATGAGGAGATCTTCTGATGAGGAAGAAGAAGAGGAAGAGGATGCTGCACCAGCTCCTAAAGCTCAGAAGCTAATGGGAGATGCAATCAAGTCAGGGGCTGCTCCATCTAAGCCCAAAGCTGCTCCCAAGGCTGCTGCACCAGCACCAAGGCCTAAACCCAAGAGGAACACCAGAAACATTCCTGCATCTGAGAAGAACAAGGCCCCAGTGCCTGAAGCTGCTGAAAAAGATGATGATTCTCTTGTTTTGAGAAAGTTGAAGCCCAAGATTCCTGATCACAATGATGCTCATCCTGTAGCTAAAGACATGCATATCAGAAAGGATGTTGGACTGAGATTGTGAAGACAGTCAGATCCTTATGCTGTGAGGAGAAGGACAACAGTTGACTACAGATTCCACATAAAGGAGCAACAGGATTTCTAAGAGACTATCTTGCTTGACAAGAAGCCCATTGTATGTGACATGAGATGGATCAACTGGGATTACATCAAGAGGAATGAAGCTCACTATCCAGGAGTTTATGACAGCTTCAAGTCTTGTGGAGTAGATGATTTTGTTTCCCAAAAGCTCACCAAGTGGAATGATGAGCTCATCATGCAGTTTTACTCCACAGCTCACTTCTACCCAGATGGAAAGATTGTCCGGATGTCTGATGTTACTAGGTACCAATCCACAGTTAAGGAATGGGCTGAGCTGATCAATGCCCCAAAAGAATCTGAAGATGACTTGGATGTATATGCAGAGAAGAAGAAAGACCACAACTCTATGGCTCATATGTACAGAGAGATCCCATAAAAGGCTTTGGAAACTCACAAGCTTGGATCTGTGCATTTCTTGTTGTCTGGTCTGCCTACTATCAATTGGATTCTTAGGCACACATTGCTTCCCAAGTCAGCAGATCACAAGATGATCAGAGGTCATGCTATCAACTTGCTGCACTTGTTTGACATACCTCAGAAATTCAAAGTCATGAGCCTGATTATGGAAACAATCAAAAGGACTGCAACTGATCAGAAAAGGAGTTGTGGGTATGCTCCAAACATTCAGGAGCTCATCAACTCAAAGATGGGCACATGCACATATCTTTTGGATAAGGAGCATCTACCCCTATATCCTGAATTTGAAGACAACACTGTTGAGATGAATGAGGAAGAGCCATCATCTATGCAAGCACATGAAAAGAGAGAGAAAGCAAGGGCAGAGAAAGCTGCAAAGATGCCAACTGCAAAAGAGGCATCTCAAGTGTTTCTGAAGAGCAAGCAAGACCAGCTTGGCTACTTGATTGCATCCACCTTGAGGATTGAGAAGGGCTTGGCCACCCTGACTCAAAACCAGGAGAGCTTGGAGAGAATCATAGAGCAGAAGTTTTATGCACTTGATGTGAAGGTCACAGAAATCCAAACTGCAGTTGAGAAACTTCAGGAGGAAGTGGAGGAGAAGAAGGGCAAGTCTACCACAGATGCATTTGCTAGAGTGCCCAAAGGTCCGAGATCTGCTGCAGTGCCTGTTCCAGACACCAGAGCTACATCATCTGCACCAGCTGCTATAGCCTCAGTGCCTCCAGCTCCAGCACCTACTCCACCAGCTCCAGCTACATCAACTGATGCTTTCGTCATTGGAGTCATCTCTACACCACCACATGAAGATCAAGCCTGAGAGTCGATTAGCACTATGCATTTTTGAACTTTTTGGAAACTTGTTGCCAAAGGGGGAGAATAATGTATAGATCATAGGCTTCGAGAGAGAGTGTTGCTTTTTATCTCTCTTGCTTTTGGTGATTTAACTTATTTATGTGTGTTTTTCTTGATACATTATGTGCATGTGTTCAATTATTATTTTGAGCGCTCCACCAAGATGTATGTGACATGGAAGAGTGACACATAATCCTAACTCATTGTGCATTTGCAGTCCAAAGCAAATTTTCAAATAATGCACAAATTTAGGGGGAGCACTTACTTATCACATACTTCTCTAAGCGATGATGTCTTTCAAATATTATTATAATTTGTCGAAGCTTTGATCTATATGTTGTCATCACTTACCAAAAAGGGGGAGGTTGAAAGTGCAACTATCCCTGGGTGGTTTCGGTAATTCCTAACAACATATAGCTCATTGAGCTAATGTTATTTCAAGACAAATATTTCAGGAAAGCTCAATGATTGGCATGGCATGGATGAGAAAAGTGGATCCCTCAAAATGCTAAGGACAAAAGAATTGACTCAAGCTCAAAGCACAAGACTCTACATTTTCTATTTTAGTGATCCAAGATCACATTGAGTCTATAGGAAAAGCCAATACTATCAAGGAGGGATGATGTGTTATTTAATGAGTTTCTTGCTCAAAATGCTTAGTGATATGCTCCAAAGCCCTCAACTACTTTCTCACATCCACATATGACCCAAACCAAAAGTCAAACTCAGCCCCACCGAAACTATCTATCCGGCGGCACCGAGTTCAGATGTCATAGCCACTGCCACAAACCCTAGTCTCTTCGGTCTCACCGATAGGGATCTCGGTCTCACCGAGATGGGATTGCAATCTCTCTATTTCCCTTCGTAATGTTTCGGTCAAAACGAGATGAGCGATCGGTCCCACCGAGATTGCAATGCACACTCACTATTTCCACTTCATAACGTTTCGGTCTAACCGAGATGAGTGAATCGGTCCCACCGAGTTTGCCCGACCAACTCTTTGTGTGTCTATTATCAAAATCAGTCTCACCGAGTTTGTGTAATCGGTCTCACCGAGATTACGTTATGCCCTAACCCAAACCATATCGGTCCCACCGAGATGACATGTCGGTCCCACCAAAAATCCTAACAGTCACATTATTTCCTAAATCGGTCTGACTGAGTTTCACGATTCGGTCCCACCGAGTTTGGTAAGTTGTGTGTAATGGTTAGATTTTGTGTGGAGGCTATATATACCAATCCACCCACTCTTCATTCGTGGAGAGAGCCATCAGAACATGCCTACACTTCCAACATACATTTTCTGAGAGAGAACCACCTACACTTGTGTTGAGGTCAAGATCTTCCATTCCTACCACATAAATCTTGATCTCTAGCCTTTCCCAAGTTGCTTTCCACTCAAATCTTCTTTCCACCAAATCCAAATCCTGTGAGAGAGAGTTGAGTGTTGGGGAGACTATCATTTGAAGCACAAGAGCAAGGAGTTCATGATCAAAACACCATTTGTTACTTCTTGGAGAGTGGTGTCTCCTAGATTGGCTAGGTGTCACTTGGGAGCCTCCGACAAGATTGTGGAGTTGAACCAATGAGTTTGTACGGGCAAGGAGATCGCCTACTTCGTGAAGATCTACCCCTAGTGAGGCAAGTCCTTCGTGGGCGATGGTCATGGTGGGATAGGCAAGGTTGCTTCTTCGTGAACCCTTCATGGGTGGAGCCCTCCGTGGACTCGCGCAACCGTTACCCTTCATGGCTTGAAGTTTCCATCAACGTGGATGTACGATAGCACCACCTATCGAAACCACGGATAAAGAATCTCCGTGTCAACATTGTGTTTGCTCCCTCAAACTCCTCCATTTACCTTCATATGCAAAAAAATTCATTGCGCTGCTATACTCTTAGAATTGCATGTGTAGGTTGATTGCTTGACTTGTGCTAAGTTGCTAAAATCTGCCAAGAACTAAAATTGGGAAAAGGCTAGATTTTTATTTGGTGAAGTAGTCTAATCACCCCCCCTCTAGACATACTTTCGATCCTACATGGAGTCACTTATGTATTAGAGCTTAAGATCGAGGATACAGGACATGGATAACTGAGGGAGGCGGCGCGCCCGGGAATCAGGATAAGGGGACGATGATACACTGCCGGAGTCGGACAAGGGGCCTACTGCACATCCAGATAAGGTAGATAGTTCTACCAAAGAGGCGCCCCCGTCCACTACTCTGATGCACACACTTTGCTTTGGTTCTTTTGCACCGGGGTCCGCTCCTAGTCGGTTATGGAGCACCAGGGTCGTGGCAGATGACCCGACGGAGCTTGAGTTGCCACCAGTGTTGAGTCCAGCCGGCGAGGTGACGACTGCGGAGTCTACACCCGGTGCGAGGGTGGACCCTGATGAGTCGGCCGCGGTTATGGGGGGCTGTGGGCAGGAGGCCCATAGCACCCAGTTACCTACGCCCGGCTTCTCTTCGGTGGGAGGGGCGCCTGGATAGGAGGTCTCTGGCGTTCTTATCACTTCGGCGTCTCCGGTCGATCTGGGGGTGAGGTGCGGGAAGGAGTCCCGTGCTGTAACCCCTCCACAGGACCGCACCATCCAGAGTGGCGAGCTGGGGGTGAGATGCGAGAAGGAGTCCCTGTGTCGTAACCCCTCCGCAGGATTGCGCCTTGCAGGTTGGCCGGGGGACGACGGTTTCTGCGAGGGAAAGGGGGGACGGGACTAGTGAGCAGGCGTCTCCACAGTCCCACTCACCCTTGACCTCTGCAGCTGAGGTCCGCTCCACTATGCCCTACCCTCCTTCACCGACGATAAGGGTGGGGCGTGGGAGTCCTGACCCTACCCCTTGAGAGAGGATGATGGAGGAGCTCATCGCTTTTGGCGGGATAGCGGATCCGGTGTCGGCTGGCAGGCGTGCCAGCAACCGGATCCAGGGACAGTCGGATGCGTACAACCTGCAGCTAGCGTGTGCCAAGAGGGTCGCCATGCTTCGTCATGCCGAGACTACTGCAGGTGCATCTTTCGATAAAAGTTGCTCAATTTTACACTTCTCTGAGAATGAAATAGTTGATAAGGCAAACAACTTAGAAATTTCTTTGGGATCAAATGAAACCGAGGTCGTCAAATCCGTTAATGATCTTTTAGACTTGGAAGTGGAGAGGGCTTCTGAGATCATTCATAATCTTGCCTCTATCCAACATATGAATGACAATGACATGAATAATTTAGGAATTAGTGATCTCGCAAATATATGCAATAATCTGTTGCCTAGTGTCGAGGATGAGGATGAGTAGGATTTGGAGAACATAGATACGGTAGAGCCTCTCTTGATGGAGGATGCAGTTTCTGTCATAGATAATACTATCGTCCCGCAGGGTGTTGAGGAGAAGCCCAAACGGCCCTGGAAGCAGAAAATTTATCCTACTTCGGCAGTACGCAGAAGTGCTAGAGTTAAGCTTAAGAAAAAATTTCATGATGACCTATGAAAAGACTCTTTTGGAATAGCAGAGGTCTAGCGGACTTGGCTAAACAAAGATTCATAGTAGAAACAACGTTAGAGCATCACTTAGATTTTATTACACTTTTGGAAACTGGACGAGAGAATTTCACATCCCAATTCCTTCAAACCCTCTCCAGTGGTATCGATTTTGACTGGCACATTTTACCTCCTAGAGGAAGATCCAGCGGGATTTTACTAGGAGTACGGTGTGAGACGTTAGAGGTGCTTAATGTGGTTCAGGGAGACTTTTCGGTTAAATTCAGGGTAAGATCAAAATTGGATGGGTTCCTATGGTCGCTAGTTGCTGTATATGGGGCAGCACAACCTGAATTTAAACCTGATTTTCTGGTCGATCTAGTGCGGACTTGTGGAGATGAAAATCTACCAATACTAGTCGGGGGGATTTTAATATCATTAGGAGGAGAGAAGAAAAGAATAATGACAATTTCGATGGACGATGGTCTATGATGTTTAACATGATTATTGAGAGCCTCAATTTGAGAGAAACTGAGCTCACCGGTAGACAGTTTACATGGGCCAACTCGTTACCTATTCCGGCTTATGAAAAGCTGGATAGGGTACTTGCTAGTGTGGAGTGGGAACAAAAATATCCATTGGTGTCGGTCCATGTGATGCAGAGAGCGATCTCGGATCATGCACCACTCCTTTTAGATTCGGGCGAGGCTACCCATGTGGCAAATAAAAATATCTTCTCCTTCGAGCAAAGCTGGTTTGAGCGAGAAGGATTTATGGAGATGATTGCATGCGAATGGGCTAAGCCGCTTACGGGAAGGACACATGTCGAGAGATGGCAGAATAAAATTAGACACCTCCGACAATTTTTGAGAGGTTGGGCCAAAAATGAGAGTGGAATTTATAAGCAGGAAAACGAGCGTCTTACTCAACTCATTGAGGCACTAGATGTAAAGGCTGAAACCACTCTCCTTTCTGTTAATGAGCATCGAACCAAGTCCGAGGTTGAGCAAGGCCTACGTGCTCTCCTGAGAGAGGAGGAGCTCAAGTGTGCGTTGCGTGCGAAAACGCTTAAGGTTGTCTAAGGGGACGCCAACACACAATTCTTCCATATGGTTGCAAATGGTAAACATAGGAAGAAGAAGATCATACAGTTTGAACAGGACGAGGGGACCATAGTGGGGCATGAAAATCTGAAAGTGTATATTTCCAACTATTATAAAAACCTTTTTGGACCCCCGAATACATCCACGGTGTCTCTTGATGAGTCTGTGATTGATGATATACCTCAATTACAGGCAGCAGAGAACGATGTTCTCTCTGCGCCGTTCACTGAAAAAGAGGTTCATCTGGCCATAACCCAAATGAAGCCGAATAAAGCACTGGGACCAGATGGGTTTCCAGCTAAATTCTATAAGAAATGTTGGCATATCATTAAAGATGATCTTATGCCTATGTTTCACGATTTTTTTGATGGCCATTTGGAGTTGTTTCACCTCAACTTTGGTACGATAACATTGTTACCTAAGAAGAATGAGGCAGTTCGGATCGAACAATTCCGACCCATTTGCCTGTTGAATGTGAGTTTTAAAATTTTCACAAACGTAGGAACCAATAGATTGACACAAATTGCTCACTCAGTGGTTCAACCTAGTCAGACAGCTTTCATGCCGAGACGACACATACTAGAAGGAGTGGTCGTCTTACATGAAACGCTCCAAGAGATTCACTCGAAGAAACTAGACGGGGTTATCTTCAAAGTGGATTTCAAGAAGGCTTATGATAAAGTAAAATGGCCTTTTCTTCAGCAGGCAATGCGCATGAAGGGTATTAGTGAAACCTGGAGGAACCAAGTGGATACTCAAGTCCAGAAAGGTAGTGTCGGAATTAAGGTGAACGATGACATCGGCCACTACTTCCAGACACATAAGGGGTTGAGACAAGGGGATTCCATGTCACCTCTTCTGTTCAATATTGTGGTAGATATGTTGGCCGTCATTATTGGCAGGGCCAAGCAGCATGGCCACGTAGAGGGTCTAGTTCCTCATCTAGTTGATGGAGAAGTGTCCATTCTACAATGTGCTGATGACACTATTTTATTCATGGAACATGACATGGCTAAGGCACGTAACATGAAACTTATCCTGTGTCTATTTGAACAATTGTCCAGCTTAAAAATTAATTTTCATAAGAGCGAGGTGTTCTGTTTTGGGAAGGCCAAAGACGAGGAACATACATACAGACAACTGTTTAGATGCGAATTAGGTGCTTTACCATTCAGTTACTTGGGTATTCTGATTCATCACCGTAAACTATCCAATAAAGAATGGAAATGTATTGAAGAACGAACTGAAAAAAACTCAACTGCTGGAAGGGCAAGCTGATGTCATATGGAGGTCGGCTAGTTCTGATTAACTCAGTACTAACTAGCATGCCAATGTTTCTACTTTCGTTCTTCGAAATTTCGAAAGGGGTCCGAAAACGACTTGATTTCTTTAGATCTCGTTTCTTTTGGCAGTCCGATGAGGCCAAAAGGAAATACCGTCTCGCGCGATGGGATATCCTTTGTCGACCTAAAGACCAAGGGGGACTCGGTATTGACACTTGGAAATTAATAATAAATGCCTTATGAGCAAATGGTTGTACAGGTTAGAGACAGAGCCGGAGGGCATGTCGTCTCAAATCATGCGCAATAAGTATTTGCACTCGAAAACGCTAGCCCAGGCTACCATCAGACCGACTGATTCGCCGTTCTGGAAGGGACTTATGAGAACGAAGGACATATTCTTTCGTAGAGTCAAATTCTTGGTTGGCAACGGGATGTTAACAAGATTTTGGGAGGATACTTGGTTAGGAGAGACGCCCCTGACCTTACAATATCTTACCCTCTACAATATTGTGCAACGTAAGGAGGATTACGTAGGTACCGTCCTTCAAACTATTCCCTTGAACATCCAGTTCAGACGTACGTTAGTGGGTGAGAGATGGACAACCTGGATGCACTTGGATCGGAGATTGATTGAAGTTCGACTCTTCGACCTGCCGGACTCAACACAATGGAAGTTAACTAAAAATGGGATATTTACGGTGAAATCTTTTTATACGAATCTGATTAATTCTGGCCCCCTCTCAAGGTCACTATATATATGGAAGGTTAAGGTTCCTTTGCGGATTAAATTTTTTATGTGGTTTGTCCACAAGCAAGTAATACTCACAAAGGATAACCTACTTAAGAGGCGATGTGTAAGCAATTCGCGGTGTTGTTTTTGTGTCCAGGATGAAACAATACAACATTTATTTCTTAAATGCCCACTTGCCAAGTTACTGTGGAGAACGATTCATATATCTTTTAATATCAATCCTCCAGTAGATATTGCGTCTTTGTTTGGGACGTGGTTAGCTAGGGTGAACAGATCGTGACAGCTCGTATTCGAATTGGAATATGTGCACTATTATGGGCTATATGGAACTGCAGAAATGATATGATTTTTAACAGACAACACAATTTAACTTTTTTGCAGGTTATCTTCAAAGCTACAGTTTGGATCCGTATGTGGTCCTTACTCACTCCTATGGACTCCAGGGAGCCTTTGGTTACTGGATGCAACCAATGAGAGATGGTGGCTCGGGTTATATTCAACCGGTTCAGATGGCGTACGCATAACAGGATAGGAGTCTAGAGACCTTATCCTTATTATTACCGTATCGGTTGTCTTTGTCCGCTTGTAATTTTCCGTTTTATTTACTTTGTTTTGCTCTGTTTGCGAGCTGTAAGACCTTTATGAAGATACATTCTGTATTTTTAATAAGAGGGCCATATGCATCATCATGATGCAGAGGCCGGGGGTATGTCTCCATTTCAAAAAAACACAAAGGACTGGAACAAATGTTGTGGCTGTGGCGAATTGGGAGTTCGAAACGGCTGCGTGGTTGTATCATTGGTAGCTGCAGACACATCAGTGTATCCAAGCATGAGGAGCCTCAACCAATCATCTAGAAATGGCTCGATGGTAAAAGGAAAAAGTTTATTCAACTATATATACCCACGAGGGTTGAAGCAAATTAGGGCATCTTCAATGGCTGTAAGATAGGTGCTGGTAAATTTGCACCTAGGACATAGTGATGATGTGGCATGTAACAAATGTGAAAAGAGAGCAAAGTTGTATGTAGAATAACCAACAACCTTTGCACAAACTCCAAGATGAAATAGAGAGCAATCACATTTATTTTCTTATCATCTATTGAATAGTTTAGATACAACCTATTGAAGTAGTTGTATGATAATTTGTTGGTTGATGATATGGACATTTTACCAACAAGACTAACATACAATCTATTGAAGATGGTCTTAAGTAGGTGATAGCTGGCGTAGCTTTCGCGTCCATGAACGCGTGTGATCATCATGGACCATACCCGCTACATGTACTCTCTTGGCGGCGAAGGACTGCTTCGTACTATGTGCTCGGGCCTCGGGCCCATGACCCGACCGCGACTGCTCCTCGTCGACCACGCCTACTATTCATGGCAGCGAGAAGACAAGTCATCTCATTAACTCTCCTCGTAGGTCACACATGCACTGCGTTCGGGCGTGCTACTGCTACCGTGTCGAACAACGGGCGGGGGTGGTGTCTCTGCGCTGCAATGGAACCCTGCCTACCGTCTTTCTCATGTCCTTGTGTTGTGATCGACCAGCTTCGCGACACCTGTACTATAATCCAATTTGCAAGGGGAAAAAAGACACTTGTATAATCCAGGTTTCCTTTTCCTTTTCATATCATATAATAATACTAATAATCTAGAGTTAGCTATAGCTAGTGGGTGTTGCGTGTGACCTGAATGATTTGTTATAATCTTTTCACTGATAACTTTTCTAGCAGGTAACTTTTCATTTAATAACTGGTCCATCCAGATGTATCTTCCAGATCATGGTTTATATTGAATCAATAGAACATTGGGTACAACCAGATATAGTAACTAAACCTTTTCTTCACACAAAAGATCAGATCTATTATAAAAATTCATCACAAAACACCTTAAATATAATAAAATTTACATTGAGATCCATGGACAACCAAACGACCATTGCCGCCGCCAGAACGATCCGCCAACACGTCACTGTCGCTGCTTCATACCTGAGCCGGCCTGATCTTGTCGATGACAACCGAAAAATCTTCGTGCGCGTGACCTTAATTAAGGACCAGCGCCCCGGAGCCGCGGTCGTCACCGTTGAATCCTTGAATCAATCTGAAAAACCAGACACCGAATATCGCGTTGTGTATGCATGACTAGAAACTATAATACCGAGGAGCTGGCAGGAATCTACGCCAAAACTTCTTCTAATCCTTCCCAACAGACGAACTTGAGGATGATAGGATCCTGGAAGACCAACTCAAAGAAGTAGCGCCGCCATCTGTCCAAACGCCCCCCTGCGAGGACTATCTACTAGCCGAATCCGAGGCACCAAAAATGCCCTCCCCGCTACCGGCCGCTGGAGCGGCAGGCAGAGAGGGGGCGAATCCACGGGCTCGCGGTGAAGATCGAGAGGAGGAAGACTTTCCCGAGTCGCCTTGCGAAAGGGGAGAGAAAGTACACATGCGAAGCATGTGAGAGTTTAGGTGATAAAGTATGACTAGATATTGATATTACTACCTTCATCCCAAATTCTAAGACGTTTTGTGTAGGCTAGGGAGTAACATATTTATAATAGGCCAATGTGTATATACATAGTCACATTTTGTCGGTGCACTAGGAATGGGGTCACTAGTAGTCCTGACCTGTGCATGGACGGTAGGAGCGTTCCAGCAAAGGGCTTTGGTGAGGACGGATACTAAACCAGAGAAGCCCGCCCTCGTGAGATCAAGGAGTGCATTAAGAAGACCAAGCCTTGGGACAAGCTATTAAAGTTACAACAGAAGCAACCAACTCCGGGAGGAACGAGCTGGCAAGACAAGGCCCGGCAAGCTCCTCAAGCACGAACTTCCCGCCAAACACCAGCGCTCCGCCCCTCTGACCAGCTGGTCGCTAGTCGGTGAGGTGTCGAGCCCGCAGGTGGTTAGGTGGAGGCAACCCGTGCGTGTCAACTCGCTAGGGAGGTAAATCACCTTTTATTGATGTTGGGAAACGTAACATGCAATTTCAAAAAAATTCCTACGCTCATGCAAGATCTATCTAGGAGATGCATAGCAACAAAAGGGGAGAGTGTGTTCACGTACCCTCGTAGACCGAAAGCGGAAGCGTTAACTTAACACGGTTGATATAGTCGAACGTCTTCTCGAATCAACTGATCAAGTATCGAACGTACGACACCTCCAAGTTCTGCAGACGTTGAGCTCGATGACGTCCCTCGAACTCTGGATCCAGCAAAGTGTCGATGGATTCGATGAGTTCCATCAGCACGATGGCGTGATGATGGTGTTGGTGAAGTGATCCACGCAGGGCTTCGCCTAAGCACTACGACAATATGACCAGAGGAGTAAACGTTGGAGGGGGGCACCGCACATGACTAAACAATTGATGTCCTTTGGTGTGCCCCCGCCCCCGTATATAAAGGAGGAGGGAGAGGAGGCCGGCCACAAGGGGCGCGCCAAGGGGGGAAGAGTCCTACTAGGACTCCACTCCTAATAGGATCCGGCCCCGCTTTTTTCCTTCTTCCGAGAGGGGGGAAAGGGGGAAGGGAAAGGAAGAGGAGAAGGAAAGGGGACGCGCCCCCTCCCCTAGTCTAATTCGGACTCCCCATGGGAGGAGGGGCGCAGCCACCCCTTGTGGGCTGCCTCCCCTCTCTCGAATGGCCCATGTAGGCCCAACAATCCCCCGGAGGTTCCGTAACGTCCCGGTACTCCTAGAAACATCCAAAACTTCCCGAAACCATTCCGGTGTCTGAACGTAACCTTTCAATATATCAATATTTACCTCTCAGACATTTCGAGACTCCTCGTCATGTCCGTGATCTCTTCCGGGACTCCGAACAACCTTCGGTCATCAAAACACATAACTCATATAATACCTATCGTCATCGAGCATTAAGCGTGCGGACCCTACGGGTTTGAGAACTATGTAAACATGACCGAGACACCTCTCTGGTCAATAACCAATAGCAGAACATGGATGCTCATATTGGTTCCCACATATTCTACGAAGATCTTTATCGGTTGAACCGCAATGTCAACAAAGTTATTCCCTTTGTCATTGGTGTGTTACTTGCCCGAGATTCGATTGCCGGTACCTTCATACCTAGTTCAATCTCATTACTAGCAAGTCTCTTTACTCGTTCTATAGTGTGTCATCCCGCAACTAACTCAATAGTCACATTGCTTGCAAGGCTTCATATGATGTGCATTATCGAGAGGGCCCACAGATACCTCTCTGATACTCGGAGTGACAAATCCTAATCTCGATATATGCCAACCCAACAAACACCTTCGGAGATACATGTAGAGCATCTTTATAATCACCCAGTTACGTTGTGACGTTTGATAGCATAAAAGACATTCCTCCGGTGTCCGGGAGTTGCATAATCTCATAGTCGGAGGAATATATATTTGAGATGAAGATAGCAGTAGCAATAAAACTGAACGATCATTATGCTAAGCTAACGGATGGGTCTTGTCCATCACATAATTTTACTAATGATGTGATCCCGTTATCAAATGACAACTCATGTCCATGGCTAGGAAACTTAACCATCTTTGATCAACGAGCTAGTCTACTAGAGGCATACTAGGGACACGTAGTTTTGTCTATGTATTCACACATGTATCAAGTTTCCGGTTAATACAATTCTATATGAATAATAAACATTTATCATGAATAAGGAAATATAAAATAACAACTTTATTATTGCCTCTAGGGCATATTTCCTTCAGTCTCCCACTTGCACTAGAGTCAATAATCTAGATTACATTGTAATGAATCTAACACCCATGGAATCTTGGTGCTGATCATGTTTTGCTCGTGGAAGAGCTTTAGTAAACGGGTCTGCAACATTCAGATCCGTATGTATTTTGCAAATATCTATGTCTCCCTCCTTGACCAAATCTCGAATGGAGTTGAAGCGTCTCTCGATGTGTTTGGTCCTTTTGTGGAATCTGGATTCCTTCGCCAAGGCAATTTCTCCAGTATTGTCACAAAATATTTTCATTGGAACCGATGCACTAGGTATTACACCTAGATCGGATATGAACCCCTTCATCCAGACTCCTTCATTAGCTGCTTTCGAAGCAAATATGTACTCCGCTTCACACGTAGATCCCGCCACGACGCTCTGCTTGGAACTGCACCAACTGACAACTCCACCATTCAATAAAAATATGTATCCGGATTGTGACTTAGAGTCATCCGGATCAGTGTCAAAGCTAGCATCGACGTAACCATTTACGACAAGCTCTTTGTCACCTCCATAAACGAGAAACGTATCCCTAGTCCTTTTCAGGTACTTCAGGATGTTCTTGACCACTGTCCAGTGATCCACTCCTGCATTACTTTGGTACCTCCCTGCTAAACTTATAGCAAGGCACACATCAGGTCTGGTACACAGCATAGCATACATGATAGAACCTATGGCTGAGGCATAGGGAATGACTTTCATTTTCTCTCTATCTTCTGTAGTGGTCGGGAATTGAGTCTGACTCAACTTCACACCTTGTAACACAGGCAAGAACCCTTTTTTGACTGATCCATTTTGAACTTCCTCAAAACTTTATCAAGGTATGTGCTTTGTGAAAGTCCTATCAAGCATCTTGATCTATCTCCATAGATCTTGATGCCCAATATGTAAGCAGCTTCACCGAGGTCTTTCATTAGAAAACTCTTGTTCAAGTATCCTTTTATGCTATCCAAAAATTCTACATCATTTCCAATCAAGACTATCCATCCACATATAATATTAGAAAACCTATAGAGCTCCCACTCACTTTCTTGTAAATGTAGGCTTCTCAAAAAGTCTGTATAAAACCATATGCTTTGATCACCTCATCAAAGCGTATATTCCAACTCCGAGATGCTTGCACCACTCCATAAATGGATCGCTGGAGCTTGCACACTTTGTTAGCATCTTTAGGATCGACAAAACCTTCTGGTTGCATGGTATACAACTCTTCTTTAAGAAATCCATTAAGGAATGCAATTTTGACATCCATTTGCTAGATTTCATAATCATAAAATGCAGCAATTGCTAACATGACTCGGACAGACTTAAGCATCGCTACAAGTGAGAAAGTCTCATCACAGTCAACTCCTTGAACTTGTCGAAAACCCTTTTCAACAAGTCGTGATTTATAGACAGTAATACTACTGTCAGCGTCAGTCTTCTTCTTGATGATCCATTTATTCTCTATGGGTCGCCGATCATCGGGCAGATCCACCAAAGTCCACACTTTGTTCTCATACATGGATCCTATCTCAGATTTCATGGCCTCAAGCCATTTATTGGAATCTGGGCTCATCATAGCTTCTTCATAGTTTGTAGGTTTGTCATGGTCAAGTAACATGACCTCCAGAACAGGATTACCGTACCACTCTGGTGCGGATCATGCTCTGCCAGACCTACGAGGTTCTGTAGCAACTTGATCTGTAGTTTCATGATATTTATCATTAGCTTCCTCTCCAGTTGGTGTAGGCATCACGGGAACTGAGTTCTCGGATGAGCTACTTTCCAAATTGAGAGCAGGTACAATTACCTCATCAAGTTCTACTTTCCTCCCACTCACTTCTTTCAAGAGAAACTCCTTTTCTAGAAAGCTTCCATTCTTAGCAACAAAAATCTTGCCTTCGGACTTGTGGTAGAAGGTGTACCCAATTGTTTCCTTAGGGTATCCTATGAAGACACATTTCTCCGATTTGGGTTCGAGCTTATCGGGCTGAAGCCTCTTGACATAAGCATCGCATCCCCAAACTTTAAGAAATGACAACTTAGGTTTGTTGCCAAACCACTGTTCATACAGTGTCGTCTCAACGGACTTTGACGGTGACCTATTTAAAGTGAATGCAGCTGTCTCTAATGCATAACCCCAAAACAAAAGTGGTAAATCGGTAAGAGACATCATAGATCGCACCATATCCAATAAAGTGTTGTTACGGCATTCGGACACACCATTACGCTGTGGTGTTCCAAGTGGCGTGAGCTGTGAAACTATTCGACATTATTTTAAACGAAGGCCAAACTTGTAACTCAAATATTTTTATCCACGATCAGACCGTAGAAACTTAATTTTCTTGTTACGATGATTCTCCACTTCACCCCGAAATTCTTTGAACTTTTCAAACGTTTCAGACTTGTGTTTCATTATGTAGATATACCCATATATGCTCAAATCATCTGTGAAGGTTAGAAAATGACAATACCCGCCACGAGCATCAACACTCATTGGACCGCATACATCGGTATGTATTATTTCCAATAAGTCACTAGCTCGTTCCATTGTTCCGGAGAACGGAGGTTTAGTCATCTTGCCCATAAGGCACGGTTCGCAAGTATCAAATGATTCATAATCAACTGATTCCAAAAGTCCATCTTTATGGAGTTTCTTCATGCGATTTACACTGATATGACCCAAACAGCAATGCCACAAATAAGTTGCACTATCATTATCAACTTTGCATCTTTTGGCATCAATATTATGAATATGTGTATCATCACGATCAAGATTCAACAAAAATAGACCACTCTTCAAGGGTGCATGACCATAAAAGATATTACTCATATAAATAGAACAACCATTATTTTCTGATTTAAATGAATAACTGTCTCACACTAAACAAGATCTAGATATAATATTCATGCTCAACGCCGGCACCAAATAACAATTATTCAAGTCTAAAACTAATCCCGAAGGTAGATGTAGAGGTAGCATGCTGACGGCGATCACATCAACCTTTGAACCATTACTGACGCGCATCGTCACCTCGTCCTTAGCCAATCTTCGTTTAATCCGTAGTCCGTGCTTCGAGTTACAAATATGAGAAACGGAACCGGTATCAAATACCCAGGCACTACTACGAGAATTAGTAAGCTACACATCAATAACATGTATATCAAATATATCTTTGTTTACTTTGCCATCCTTCTTATCCGCCAAAAACTTGGGGCAGTTCCGCTTCCAGTGACCAGTCCCTTTGCAGTAGAAGCACTCAGTTTCAGGCTTGGGTCCAAATTTGAGTTTCTTCCCTGACGTGACAACTTGCTTGTCAGTCTTTTTGAAGTTCTCCTTCTTTTTACCCTTGCCCTTCTTCTTGAAACTAGTGGTCTTGTTAACCATCAACACTTGATGCTTGATGTTTGCTAGAACTATGTCGGTATTTCCCCAAAGAGGAAGGGATGATGCAGTATAGATACGGTACGTATTTCCCTCAGTGATGAGACCAAGGTTATCGAACCAGTAGGAGAACCTCCTCACACCACGTAAACATCACCTGCACACAAATAACAAATACCCGCAACCCGACGTGTTAAATGGGTTGTCAAGCCCTTTCAGGTACGGCGCCTCAATATAGGTAAATAACGTGAAATAAAAATGGTAGATAGGATAAATAGATTGCGTAACAAATAAATTGCAGCAAGGTATTTTTGTATTTTTGGTTTAATAGATCTGAAAATAAATGCAAAGGAAAATATATCGCAAAGGCAAATATGATGAAAAGAGACCCGGGGGCCGTAGGTTTCACTAGTGGCTTCTCTCGATAAAAATAGCAAACGGTGGGAAAACAATTACTATTGGGCAATTGATAGAACTTCAAATAATCATGACGATATCCAGGCAATGATCATTTTATAGGCATCACGTCCAATATTAGTAGACCGACTCCTGCCTGCATGTACTACTATTACTCCACACATCGACCGCTATCCAGCGTGCATCTAATGTATTAAGTTCATGGAGAAATGGAGTAATGCAATAAGAACGATGACATGATGTAGACAAGATCCATTTATCTATTTATGTAGATACATATCCCATCTTGTTATCCTTAGTAGCAACGATACATACGTGTCGGTTCCCCTTCTGTCATTGGGATCATGCACCGTAAGATCGAACCCACTACAAAGCACCTCTTCCCATTGCAAGATAAATACATCAAGTTGGCCAAACAAACCAAATATTAGAAAAGAAATACGAGGCTATAAGCAATCATGCATATAAGAGATCAAAGAAGACTCAAATAACTTTCATGGATAAAAACATAGATCTGATCATAAACTCAAAGTTCATCGGATCCCAACAAACACACCACAAAAAGGCTTACATCATATGAATCTCCAAGAGACCATTTTATTTATAATCAAGAGAGAGAGGAAGCCATCTAGCTACTAACTAAGGACCCGTAGTTGTACAAAGAACTACTCATGCATCATCGGAGAGGCACCAATGGAAGTGGTGAACCCCTCCATGATGGTGTCTAGATTGGATCTGGTGGTTCTGGACTCTGCGGCGGCTGGAATTGATTTTTGCCGGCTCCCCTAGGGTTTCTGGAATATTTGGGTATTTATAGAGCAAAGAGGCGGTTCAGGGGGCACCCGAGGTGGGCACAACCCACCAGGGCGCGCCTGGGCCTCCAGGCGCGCCCTGGTGGGTGCTGCCCTCCTCGAGGCACCCCAAGGTGCAGCCTTGGCCCATTGGATGTCTTCTGGCCCAAAAAAATCCTCAAAAAGTTGTGCTGCGTTTGGACTCCGTTTGGTATTGATTTCCTGCGTTGTAAAAAACATGCAGATAACAACAAGTGGCACTGGGCACTATGTCAATAGTTTAGTACCAGAAAATGATATAAAATGGCTATAAAATGATCCTAAAATATCCCGGAATGATAATATAATAGCATGGAACAATAAAACATTATAGATACGTTGGAGACAAATCAACATCTCCAAGCTTAATTCCTGCTCGTCCTCGGGTAGGTAAATGATAAAAAAAATTGATGTGGAATGTCGCCTAACATATTCATCACATTTCCTTTTTTATAGCATGGACATATGGACTTTTATATGATTCAAAGCAATAGTCTAGTTTTGACATAAAGACTTTAATACTCAAGCATACCAACAAGCAATCATGTCTTTCAAAATATCAACACTAAAGCAAGTTATCCCCAGCCCATTATGCTCAATCATTGATCCATTTATGAAACACATTCGACTATTAGCTACACCCAATGCTCAAATACGATCATAGTGCCCCTTAGTTGGTGCTTTATAAGAGAACATGGAGACTCAAATTCAAAAAAAAATTGCATAAGTAAAAGAAAGGCCCTTCGTAGAGGGAAGTAGGGATTTGTAGAGGTGCAAGAGCTCAAAGCTTAAATTGATAGATAAAAATATTTTAGAGATGCATACTTTTTCCACCAACGAAAACGACTTAGAGATCTCAACACTTTCCATGCTAGGTACATCATAGGCGGTTCCCAAACAGAAAATAAAGTCTATTCCTTTTTCCACCATTACTTTCACTTTCCATGGCTAGCCGAATCCACGGTTGCCCTCCATACCAACACTTTCCAAGGAATTTATTATTTGACAACATAAAGTAAATTCATTTTTCATTTTGGGATTGGGCATCCATAATACCTTTGCCATACTCTTGTGCAATGACAAGTGAATAAACACTCATCGTGAGAATAACACATCTAGCATGGAAAATATTGGTCACCCTTCACCGCCTCGCAAGCAGTTAAGCAGTCAAAAGAGAAATTTATTTTAAAAATTAGAGATGGCACATGCAAATTTTCTTAGAACGACATGGAAATACCGCATATAGGTAGGTATAGTGGACTCATATGGCAAAACTGGTTTAAAGGGTTTTGGATGCACAAGTAGTGATCATACTTAGTGCAAAATGAAGGCTAGAAAAAGATTGAGAAGTGACCAACCAAAAAGCGAAAAATCTCGTACCAAAGCATTAAGCATAAGTAACACTGAATAATGCACCATAAGTAGGATATAAATGTCATTGCATAACTATTGACTTTCGTGCTTGCATAGAGAATCACATACCTTAACATCAATATTCTTACTAAAGTACAATTACTCACCAACATGACTCCCATATCATATCGTCATATCTCAAAACCATTACTAAGTTATTTTGTCCAATGATCTTGATGAATTTTTTTATTATATCCTCCTTGGATATCTATCACTTTGGTACTATTTTCATATGTTGCTTTTGATAGGCTCAAACAAATATAAGTGAAGATCATGAGCATAATTTTTCTTTCTCTCAAAATAATCTAAGTGAAGCAAAAGAGAATTTCTTAAAATTTTACTATCTCCCAAATAAATCTAAGTGAAGCATGAGAGCATTTCTTCAAAAATAACAAGGCACACCGTGCTCAAAAAGATATAAGTGAAGCACTAGAGCAAATCCATGGCTCCAAAAATTTAAGTGAAGCATAGGAGCAAGCATAGTATAATTTTGGCTCTCTCAAAAGGGTGTGTCCAGCAAGGATTCAACACTTAAAACACAAAGCAAAACAAGGAAAGACTCATATTATTCAAGAGGCTCCTAGCAAAACTCATAGTATGTGACGAATACAAATATAGTTTCAAGTAAAATACCGATGGTTGTTAGAAGAAAGCAGGGATGCCACTCGGGGGCACCCCCAAGCTTAGTTCCTTTCTACTTATTTGAATATTATATTGGGGTGCCTCGGGCATCCCCAAGCTTAGCCTTTTGCTAATCCTTATTCCTTCATCCATCGTAAGATCACCCAAAATTTGAAAACTTCAATCACACAAAACTCAAACAAAATCTTTGTGAGATCCGTTAGTATAAGAAAACAAACCACTACTCTAAGTACTATAGAAAAACTATTCTTATTTTGTTTTTGCATTATATCTACTGTATTCCAACTTTTCTATGTCAAAAACTCATCAAATAAAACCATAGAATCATCAAAACAAGCACACAACGCAAAGAAAACAGAATCTTTCAAAAACAGAACAGTCTGTAGCAATCTGAATATTTAGAATATTTATTTAACTTGAAAAATTCGGAAATAAACTGGTGGAAGTGAGCAATTTGTCTATTAATCTTCTGCAAAAAGAATCAACTCAAAATCGCTCTTCTGTAAAAAATGAAAAATAATCTCGTGAGCGCAAAAGTTTATATTTTTCAGCAAGATCAAAACAAATTTCACCCAAATCTTCCCAAAGGCCTTGCCTGGCACAAACACTTATTAAAACACAAAAAACACAATCATAATAGTAGCATAATTGAGCTAACACACAAGAACGGAAAGCAAAAAGCAAAAAATAAATTTTATTCATCGGGTTGCCTCCCAACAAGCGCTATCATTTTACGCCCCTAGCTAGGCATAACGCGTAGGATCTAAGTATTGTTCATATTTGGTTCTAAATCCATAAGATGCCCTCATGATTGATTCATATGATGGACTAATTCTTTTTCTAGGGAAGTGTTCCATTCCCTTCCTTAGTGGAAATTTAATATTGCCTTCTTTCATATCAATCCGGTACCAATAGTACACAAAAACGGTCTACTCCCTCCGTCTAGGTGTGTAAGTCATCTTACGAAAACCAAATAATCCCAAAACACTTAGGCATGGTGCATTAACTTCTACCTTGTTTCTTATTTTGTTGACATATCAACCAATAAGAGATGAGGGGTGTGCATGCTTTTAATGACTTGAGACTACCAAACACGACATGCAGTGGTTAGTTCATTGCATGCAATGCTATTAATTAGCAAATAAACATTAAGGTCTCTCGTTTTTCCCTTCTCCTTGGTCATGGTGCACAACCTAAGATGACTTACTCACCTAGACGGAGGGAGTACCAAGAATAATTGGACAAGACGGATTACAATCAATTTCAAGAACAATAAAATCTATGGGCACATAATTCCTATTTGCAATAATAATAACATCATTAATTCTTCCCATGGGCTTTTTAATATTAGAATTCACCAAGTGCAAATTTAAAGAGCATTCTTCAATATTGGTAAGACCAAGCACATCACATAGAGATTTCGGAATTGTAGAAACACTAGCACCCAAGTCACACAAAGCAAAACACTCATAATTTTTAATATTGACTTTGATAGTAGGTTCCCACTCATCATGCAATTTTCTATGAATTGAAACCTCTAATTCCAACTTTTCTTCAAAAGCTTTCATCATGGCATCGACAATATGTTTAGTAAAAGCTTTATTTTGTTCATAAGCATGGGGTGAGTTTATCATGGATTGCAACAAAGAAATACAATCAACCAAAGAGCAACTATCATAATTAAAATCTTTGTAATCCAAAATGGTGGGCACATCACTAGTTAAAGTCTTGACCTCTTCAAACCCACTTTTATCAATTTTCTTAACAAGATTTTCACCCTCCAAATCATAGGGGCGCCTTCTAACTAAAGTTGTCTCTTCTCCAGTCCCTTTTTCATCAATCTTAAATTTACTAAACAAAGAATCAATAGAAGAAACGCCAATCATTTTAAGATCTTCATCACTTTTATGATAGTAATCACTAGAAAACGCTCTTGCTAAAAATTCACTTTTAGCTCTAAGCATAGCGGTTCTTTTCTTACTTTCATCCATAGAAACATAAAGAGATTTAATTGATTCTTCAACTTTAGGCACAAATTTTTCATCTTGAGAGTTTCTACATTATGAGAAATTCTATCAACACTTCTAGACAATTCATCAATCTTATTCAACTTTTCTTCTATCGAAGTGTTGAAAGATTTTTGCGTATTGATAAATTCTTTAATATTGCTCTCAAGACCAGATGTGTTTCTATTATTATTATAGGTTGGATTATCATAGGAATTACCATAGTTATTAGAGGAATTACTAGGAAAAGGCCTAGGATTAAAATTACATCTATAAGCATTATTATTGAAAATTTTTCGCAAGACAAAATTCACATCTATGGCATCGCTATTTTGCTCAATCAAAGTTGACAAAGGCACATCATTAAAATAAATAGGAGCACTTTTATTGGCAACCAACTTCATAAGAGCATCAACTTTTTCACTTAAAGAATTTATTTCTTCTACCGAATTGACCTTTTTACTAGTGGGAGCTCTTTGGGTATGCCATTGTGAGTAATTTGCCATAATATTATCTAGCAATTTAGTAGCTTCACCCAATGTCATTTCCATAAAAGTAGCCCCCGTGGCAGAATCTAAAAGATTACGAGAAACAAAATTCAATCCCGCATAAATTTTTATATGATCATCCAAAGATTTAACCCATGAGTTGGGAAATTCCTTAGCATCAATTTCATCCTTCCCCAAGATTGTGCAACATGCTCATGTTCAAGTTGCGTGAAATTCATGATCTGGGTTCTAAGGCAAATAATTTTCGTGCTCGGAAAATACTTAGTAATAAAACCATCCTTGCACTTGTTCCAAGAATCGATACTATTGCGAGGCAAATAAGAAAACTAAAATTTTGCATGATCTCGCAAAGAAAACGAAAATAATTTCAAGTTCATAACATCATTGTCCACATCTTTTTTCTTTTGCATATTGCATAATTCCACGAATGTGTTAAGATGGGATGCGGCATTTTCATTAGGAGTACCGGCAAATTGATCTTTCATGATAAGATTCAACAAAGTAGTTTTAATATCACAAGACTCCGCACTAGTGGCGGGAGGAGCAATCGGAGTGCTAATAAAATCATTGTTGTTGGCATTTGAGAAATCACACAACTTGGTGTTCTCTTGAGTCATGATGACCTCACAGCAAGATTGCACTCAAAAACAGATCTGACGAGAAAACGGCGAACGAAAAAGAACCTCCTCACACCATGTAAACAACACCTGCACACAAATAACAAATACTCACAACCCGACGTGTTAAAGGGGTTGTCAATCCCTTTCGGGTACGACGCCTCAAGATAGGCAAATAACGTGAAGTAAAAGTGGTAGATAGGATAAATAGATTGTGGAACAAATAAATTGCAGCAAGGTATTTTTGTATTTTTGGTTTAATATATCTGAAAATAAATTCAAAGCAAAATAGGTCGCAAAGGCAAATATGACGAAAAGAGTCTCGGGGGCCGTAGGTTTCACTAGTGGCTTCTCTCAAGGAAAATAGCAAACGGTGGGAAAACAATTATTGTTGGGCAATTGATAGAACTTCAAATAATCATGACGATATCCAGGCAATGATCATTATATATGCATCACGTCCTAGATTAGTAGACCGACTCCTACCTGCATCTACTACTATTACTCCACACATCGATTGTTATCCAGCATGCATCTGGTGTATTAAGTTCATGGAGAAACGGAGTAATGCAATAAGAACGATGACATGATGTAGACAAGATCCATTTATCTATTTATGTAGATATAGATCCCATCTTGTTATCCTTAGTAGCAATGATACATACGTGTCGGTTCCCCTTCTGTCACTGGGATCAAGCATCGTAAGATCCAACCCACTACAAAGCACCTCTTCCCATTGCAAGATAAATAGATCAAGTTGGCCAAACAAACCAAATATCGGAGAAGAAATACGAGGCTATAAGAAATCATGCATATAAGAGGTCAAAGAAGACTCAAATAACTTTCATGGATAAAAACATTGATCTGATCATAAACTCAAAGTTCATCGGATCCCAACAAACACACCGCAAAAAGGCTTACATAATTTGAATCTCCAAGATACCACTGTATTTATAATCAAGAGAGAGAGAGAGAGGAATCCATCTAGCTACTAACTACGGACCCGTAGGTCTACAAAGAACTACTCACGCATCATCGAAGAGGCACCAATGGAAGTGGTGAACCCCTCCGTGATAGTGTCTAGATTGGATCTAGTGGTTCTGGACTCTACGACAGCTGGAATTGACTTTCGTCGACCCCCCTAAGGTTTCTAGAATATTGGGGTACTTTTAGAGCAAAGAGGCCATTCAAGGGGCACCCATGGTGGGCACAACCCACCAGGGTGCGCCTAGGCCTCCTGGCGCACCCTGGAGGGTGCTGCCCTCCTCGAGGCACCCCCTAGGTTTAGCTTTGGCCCACCGGATGTCTTCTGGCCCAAAAAGATCCTCAAAAGTTACGTTGCATTTGGACTCCGTTGGGTATTGATTTCCTGCGATGTAATAAACATGTAGAAAACAACAACTGACACTGTGCAATATGTCAATAGGTTAGTACCAAAAAATGATATAAAATGACTATAAAATGATTGTAAAACATCCAAGAATGATAATATAATAGCATGGAACAATCAAAAATTATAGATACGTTGGAGACGTATCAATGCTCCTTCTTGTTTTCTACCACTGCAGCCTTTAGCATCGCGAAGAGCTCGGGAATAGTCTTTTCCATCCCTTGCATATTGTAGTTCATCACGAAGCCTTTGTAGCTTGGTGGCAGTGATTGAAGAACTTTGTCAATGACACAATCATCTGGAAGATTAACTCCCAGCTGAGTCAAGTGATTATGGTACCCAGACATTCTGAGTATGTACTCACTAACAGAACTGTTCTCCTTCATCTTGCAGCTATAGAACTTGTTGGATACTTCATATCTCTCAACTCTGCCATTTGCTTGAAATATCAACTTCAACTCCTGGGACATCTGATATGGTCCATGATGTTCAAAACATCTCAGAAGTCCCAATTCTAAGTCGTAAAGCATGGCACACTGAACTAACAAGTAGTCATCAACACACGACTGCCAGGCATTCACAATGTCTGCAGTTGCTGGGGCAGGTCGTACACCTAGCGGTGCATCAAGGACATAATTCTTCTATGCAGCAATGAGGATAATCCTCAAGTTACGGACCGAGACCATGTAGTTGCTGCCATCATCTTTCAACTTAGCTTTCTCTAGGAACACATTAAAATTCAAAGGAACTGTAGCACGGGCCATTGATCTACAACATAGATATGCAAAAAAAAACTATCAGGACTAAGTTCATGATAAATTAAGTTCTATTAATCATATTAATTAAGAACTCCCACTTAGATAGACATCCCTCTAGTCATCTAAATGATACGTGATCCAAATTAACTAAACCATGTCTCATCATCACGTGAGATGGAGTAGTCTTCAATGGTGAACATCACTATGTTGATCATATCTGAGTTGGAGCTGAGGTGCTCTGTAGCCTCCCTCCGTGCCATCACGCGTATTGGATCAGACCACATCCCTATGCTTCTATCTTCTCAGGTTGAACGCCCCACCACTGCCCCTAGATTCCGCTTCGAGACTTTCTGGCTTAACCAAAACGGTTTCGCTAAGGCCGTGAACAGCCGCTGGCTCGAGGCCTGCCTCGCGCCCCACAGGTCCATCTCTGCGGTGGACGACTGGCACTTTTGTTCCAAGCGCTCTCGTCAGTTCATGAAGGGGTGGGCACAAACCTTGGGCGGGACCTCCAACTTGGCAAGAAGGCCCTCCTTGACTCCATTCAGGCCCTGGACCTCCGGGCTGACTCGGTGGGCCTCTCGCCTGACGAGTGGATGCAGCATTACGACCTCGAAGACCAGCTTATGGTCATCTACACCGAAGAGGAGGCTTATTGGCGCCTTCGAGGCACCCAAAAGTGGGTCCTCAAGGGGGACGCGAACACCGCTTATTTCCAGGCGATCGCCAATGGTCGTAGGCGGTGTAATATTATTCCCCTTCTGTCGGATGGAGAGACCCTCCTGCAGCGGCCCGCCGACATTTGCGCACACGTAGACGGCTTCTATAGAGCCATGTTTTCAGCCCCCCCCCCTAGGGGGGGGGCTTAGCTCTTGCACCACACTTCTAGGTCGGCCCGCAGTGCATCTCAGCCGCGGACAATGCGATCCTCACGGCCCCATTCTCTGGGGAGGAAGTGTGGCTTGCGATTAAAGAGATGAATCCTTTGTCCGCCCCGGGCCCTGAAGGCTTACCGGTTAAGTTCTTTCAGACGTTCTGGCCCGCCATCAAGCAGGAGGTCATGGCTCTCTTCGAGGAGTTTTATGTTGGCTCCATTGACCTTAAGCGCCTTAACTACGGGATTATCACTCTGATTCCCAAGGTCCCGAGCACCTCTGACATCCGCCAATTCCGTCCTATCAGGGTGATCAATGTGATATTCCGCATTCTTGCCAAGGGGTACGCCAATAGGATGGCCTCTTTAGCTGACTTAATCACCCACACGGACCAATCCGCCTTTATTCAGGGCAAATATACCTTGGATGGGGTACTGGTCTTCCACGAAGTCTTGCACTAGGTCCGTGCCAAAAACCTCAAAGCAGTTTTCCTGAAGATTGACTTCCATAAGGCGTATGACATGGTTAGCTGGCCCTTCCTTCGAGAAGTGTTGCTTAGGAAAGGGTTTGATGATCGCTAGGTGTCCCGGGTCATGCAGATGGTGTTGTCGGGTCGCACCACGGTGAACATTAATGGGGAAATCGGACCCTACTTCCCCACCTTTTGTGGGTTAGTGAAAGTGCAACTATCCCTAGGTGGTTTTGGTAATTCATAACAACATATAGCTCATTGAGCTAATACTATTCCAAGACTATTATTTCAGGAAGCTCAATGAATGGCATGGCATGGATGATGAAAGTGGATCCCTCAAAATATCAAGGACAAAGGATTGGCTCAAGCTCAAAAGCTCAAGACTCTACATTTTATATTTCAGTGATCCAAGATCACATTGAGTCTATAGGCAAAGCCAATACTATCAAGGAGGGATGAGGTGTTGCTTAATGAGCCTCTTGCTTCATGTGCTTAGTGATATGCTTCAAATACCCTCAACTACTTTCTCACATCCTCATATGACCTAAAACCTAAAGCCAAAATCGGTCACACCGATTCTTTCTATCCGGCGCCACCGAGTTCAAATGTCATAGCCACTGCCACAAACCCTAGGCAAATCGGTCTCACCGATAGGGATCTCGGTCTCACCGAGATGGGATTGTAACCTCTCTGTTTCCCTTTGTAACGTTTCGGTCTAACCGAAGTGAGCGATCGGTCCCACCGAGATTGCAATGTAAACTCTCTGTTTCCCTTTTGTAACATTTCGGTCTCACCGAAAAGAGCAAATCGGTCCCACCGAGTTTACCTGACCAACTCTCTAGTTAGCTAATTACCAAAATCGGTCTCACCGAGTTTGTGTAATCGGTCTCACCGAGATTACGTTATGCCCTAACCCTAACCATATCGGTCCTACCGAGTTGCATGTCGGTCCCACCGAAAATCCCAACAGTCACTAGGTTTACTAAATCGGTCTGACCGAGTTTGTTGATTCGGTCCCACCAAGATTGGTAAATTGTGTGTAACGGTTAGATTTTGTGTGGAGGCTATATATACCCCTCCACCTCCTCCTCATTCGTGGAGAGAGCCATCAGAACAAACCTACACTTCCAACTTACCAGTTCTGAGAGAGAACCACCTACTCATGTGTTGAGGCCAAGATATTCCATTCCTACCATATGAATCTTGATCTCTAGCCTTCCCAAGTTGCTTTCCACTCAAATATTCTTTCCACCAGATCCAAATCCTATGAGAGAGAGAGAGTTGAGTGTTGGGGAGACTATCATTTGAAGCACAAGAGCAAGGAGTTCATCATCAACGCACCATTTGTTACTTCTTGGAGAGTGGTGTCTCCTAGATTGGCTATGTGTCACTTGGGAGCCTCCGACAAGATTGTGGAGTTGAACCAAGGAGTTTGTAAGGGCAAGGAGATCGCCTACTTCGTGAAGATCTACCGCTAGTGAGGCAAGTCCTTCGTGGGGGACGGCCATGGTGGGATAGACAAGGTTGCTTCTTCGTGGACCCTTCGTGGGTGGAGCCCTCCGTGGACTCGCGCAGCCATTACCCTTCGTGGTTTGAAGTCTCCATCAACGTGGATGTACGATAGCACCACCTATCGGAACCACGCCAAAAACATCTGTGTCTCCAACTGCGTTTGAATCCTCCAAACCCTTCCCTTTACTTTCTTGCAAGTTGCATGCTTTAATTTCCGCTGCCTATATACTCTTTGCATTCTTGCTTGATTTGAGTGAAGATTGCTTGACTTGTCCAAAGTTTGCTAAAATCTGCCAAACTCTAAAATTGGGAAAAGGTTAAGTTTTTAATTGGTCAAGTAGTCTAATCACCCCCCCTCTAGACATACTTCAAGGTCCTACAGTTAGGCAGGGAGACCCCTTCTCCCCGTTTTTGTTCAACATGGTGGTTGATACCCTGGCCTAGATCCTGGATAAGGCCAAGGCCGTCAGACAAATTCTAGGCATCGCCCTGCACTTGGTGGAGGGAGGCGGCGTATCCCTCCTTCAATACGCCGATGACACCATCATCATGGTGAAAGGCTCGGTGGCTGAGATCTCAAACCTGAAATTCCTACTTCTATGTTTTCAACACCTGTGGGGCCTCAAAATAAACTTCGATAAAAGTGAGGTGATGGTTCTGGGGTATTCGCCCTCTGAGAGCCAAAGTATTGCTAACCGACTTAACTGTCGGTTGGGGACATTCCCTACTACCTACCTAGGGATCCCCATTAGTGATTCCTGTCTGTCCGTGGCTGATCTGAGACCCTCGGTGCTCAAGCTCCAACACCACATCGAGTCGTGACAGGGCTGATGGCTCTCTAAGGCATCCCATACGATCCTCATCAACTCGTCCCTCTCCAATCTCCTCCTGTTCATTATGAGCTTCTACAGCCTCCCCGAGACTCTTCACCATGAGATCGGTTCGATCCAAGCCTGATTCTATTGGGCAGGCGAGGGTGATAAGCAGAAGTACCATATGGTCCGATGGACCGAAATCTGCAAGCCCCGAAACCAAGGTGGTCTTGTAATCATGTCCTCCAAGCGCATGAACTTGGCTCTTCTCACTCGATGGCTCTGGCGCATTGCTAATGGCGATGGAGGCTTGTGGTTGCAGATCGTGCGTCGTAAATACCTGCGTGGACAACCCCTCGCCTTTTGTGTTAGGACTGGAGGGTCCCAGTTCTGGCAGTCTGTCATTCAGCTTCTCTCTGTCCTCCGCATTGGGACATCCATCTCGATCGGAACTAGGACATCCATGCAATTTTGGCTCGATCACTGGGCTGGGGACCTCCCCTTCACTGCGAGGTTTCCAGACCTCTTCTCCATCGCTGTTGACTCTAGGATTTCTGTCGAGGCTGCCCTTATTGACTTAGGGCGTCTCGCGTTCTAGCGGCCCTTTGGGTCCCCGGAGGTTGCCGCTTGGCACTATCTCCTTGATGTCGTGGCTCTTCATGAGCTTGACCTGGCACATCCTCACGACCGGCTGTCCTGGCGCCTATAGCCCTCTGACCACTTCTCTACGAAGTCACTATACCGAGCCATTGCTCCCTCTCCTAGCCCGCCCGTTTTCGAGTATATTTGGACCATTCGCCTGCCACTCAAGATCAAAATTTTCATGTCGCAATGGATCTGTGGCCGGCTTCCCTCTGGCGTGGAGGTGATTAAATGCCATGGTCCGGGTGATGGTATCTGCCCCCTATGTGGGATGGAAGAGACCTCGAATCACATCTTTTTCTTGTGCGTGTCCGCCCAGTTCCTCTGGGGCTGCCTCCGTGAGGCGATTGGCGGTGTTTGATGTAACACCAACTTCCCTGATCTCCTCACCGAGATTCAGGCCTCCTCCATGTCGGGCCACCACATTAGGTGGCTGCTCACTGGGGTGCTCGCATGGACGCTCTAGAATGTGCGTAATAAGCTTGTCATTCAGCAGGTTCCTCTTCGATGCGCTACTGATTCTGTGTTCAAATTGTGTGGTTACTTGCATCTCTGGCGGCCGCTTAGCCGTCACCAGGACCAAGAGGCCATCACCACCATCATCTCTAACCTACACGCGATGGTCTTTGCTTGGCTCCGCCACTCCCTCCCCCACCGCCCGAGCCGGATTAGCTCCTTCCATGCTACCGCGGTTGACCCGCCTTTGTTTTTTGTTTTTAGGGCTTGCTGAGTTGTGCCCTCAGCAGAACCTATCTGTACTCTATGTTTGTGTGACTATGTGTCTGTGGGTGGGTGAACTTATGTGTACCGTTTGGCTATGGTGGTTTGCTTTATTTATAAAACGGGGCGAAAGCCTTTTTCGGTACTATATGATTCACGTTCGACCTTTTGATCTCCAATGTTCTGAGGTCATATATGTATATGCTAGGCTTGTTGATGTAGGGTAGAACCCTATACACCCGATCTTTCACGTTTGGAGGGAATCCAACCAAGAACACGAAGAACACGAGAGGGGAAATGAGGGGGAACACGAGGGAAACACAAGAGAAATCACTCAACCAACGTGATTATGGTCACACATATGCTAGATCCTCAAAACACAAAGAGATACAAGATTCAAACCCAACAAGGGATGATACATAGGGTAACCGGTTCTTCTCTGTGAGGAGGTCTTGAGGAGGGTCTTCTCCGAGAGGAGGTCTTGAATCCAATGTGGATCTTCTCTGAAGAGGCATCAGTCCCTCGCGGTGGAGTAGATCCGGATGGATGAGCAAAGCTCTGTCTCAAAGTATGAGCTATCACAATGCTAACCCTAGAAAGAGGGCGGAGGGGGAGTTTATATAGTCTAGGGGGCGAAGGGATACATGGGCTCGACCCTTTACACTGCGCGCAGACAGGGAAGGCCGGACGTCCGGGGGTCGGGCGAGATGTCCGGGCATTCGCGAGGCGCCAGATGTCCGGGCAGTCGGGCCGGATGTTCGCGCTGGCCTGGCGCCATCTTGGATCTCCTTGGGAAGGGCTGGTCCGGATGTCCAGGCGCTGGCCGAACGTCCGGGGCGACGTGAAGGGCCGGATGTCTGGGGTCGTGGCCGGATGTCAGGGTTATCGGGGCAAGCTTATGTACTCCCTAGACGACTTGTCCAGGCTGGGAGCCAGATTTCCGGGGCGACGGGCCGGATGTCCGGGCTGGACGCCTGATGTCCGAGCCCTGTAGCTTTGGCTGCAGATCCTTTGCCACGGGTGAGATCTCCAGGGGCCGGATGTCCGGGGCCTGGCGCCGGATGTCCGGGTCCTTCCGCCGTTCCTCTTTGTCCATGAACTTGGGGGCTTGACCATCTTCATGTGCATCCTGGGGGGGGGGTCTCTTGGTACCTAATCATGCACAACATTCCAGACTTAGGTAGTAGCCATGTCTCGAGAGGATCGAATGAGATATCACTAAGGAAAGAAGTCACCTCGGTCTCGATAGCTCTAGCTCGTGTTCGTGTCATAGGTCCTGTTGGCACCTGGTGAGACGATGGTAGTTCCATGGCTCCGCATCATCTCCCCTCCCTTGGGAAAGATCCGACCTCGGATCAAAATCCTCATCACCACGGGGAGAGATCTTTGACATTGAAGATGTCACTCACGGAGTACTTGTCGTGCGGAATGTCAATCTTATAGGTGTTGTTGTTGTAGCCTTCAAGCACCTTGAAAGGTCCATCAGCTCGTGGTAGAAGTTTGGACTTGCGTTCGTTGGGGAAGCGCTCCTTGTGAAGGTCTAGCCACACGAGATCTCCAATGTTGAATATAATGGGTTGCTTGTTGATGTTGAGATTGGTCGCGAGTCGATGTACTTGGTGCTCGATGGCAAGTCTTGTATCTTCATGCATCTTTTTGAGGTAGCTTGCTCATGCACTCGCGTCCATGTTGGTGCGCTCTTGTAGTGGAAGAGCTAGAATGTCCAATGGGGACAACGGGTTGAAACCGTAGACTACCTCAAGGGGGACTTGCCGATAGTTGAATGTCTTGCGCGGTTGTAGGCATACTCGGTGATGGGTAGACACTCCTCCCACTCCTTGATGTTCCTCTTGATCAACACACGAAGTAGAGTGTAGAGTGTATGGTTCGTCACCTCCATTTGGCCGTTGGTTTGGGGATGGTATGCCAAAGAGAACAAGAGCTTGATACCGAGCTTGGCGCATAGAGTCTTCCAGAAGTAACTCAAGAACTTGACATCGCGGTCCAAGACAATCGTCTTGGGAACTCCATGTAGGCGCAAGATTTCCCTATAAAAGATATTTGCAATATGTGAAGCATCGTCTATCTTGTTGCATGGGATAAAATGAGCCATTTTAGAGAATCTCTCGACAAAAAAACGGAATCCTTTCCATTTTGAGTTCTAGGCAAACCAAGTACAAAATCCATGCTAATGTCTTCCCAAGGTTGATAAGGAATAGAAAGAGGCATGTAAAGACCATGGGATTGATCTTTTAACTTAGCTTTGCGACATGTAGAGCAAAGTTTGGTGAAGCATGAGACGTCGCGGAACATCTTGGGCCAAAAGTATTTCTTGGAGAGCATGGTGAATGTCTTGTGACGTCCAAATGTCCCATGAGTCCGCCTCCATGAGCCTCTTGTAAAAGGAGGAAACGAAGAGAAGACTTGGGAATGCAAAGTTTGTTAGCTCTCATAATATAAACATCCTTTATGTAATATCGTTCCCAAGATGTATGCGTCAAACACTTAGCATAAGGAATAGCAAAAGTAGGATCATGTGCATACAAGTCTTTTATGTGCTCAAAGCCCATGACATTCAATTCAAGTTTACTGACAAGCATGCTTATGCGGGAAAGGGCATCCAC
Source organism: Triticum dicoccoides (assembly GCF_002162155.2). Lineage (NCBI taxonomy): Eukaryota > Viridiplantae > Streptophyta > Magnoliopsida > Poales > Poaceae > Triticum > Triticum dicoccoides. Next base: position 476,766,239 of record NC_041383.1, on the reverse strand, counting down.
CACTACATTTTCCTTACCCTTGATGTACTTGATGACATAAGGAAAAGACTCTATGAATTCACTCCATTTAGCATCACGCTTGTTCAACTTAGTTTGGCCCTTTAAGTACTTAAGCGTTTCATGATCGGTATGAATGATAAATTCATGAGGGTGAAGGTAATGTTCCCATTCACGCAAAACTCGCAATAAAACATATAGCTCTTTTTCATAGATGGGATAATTGAGTTGCGCTCCAGAAAGTTTCTCACTAAAGTATGCTATGGGGTGCTTCTCTTGCGTTAACACACCTCCTATACCATGACCACTAGCATCACAATGAATCTCAAAAGGTTTGTCAAAGTTGGGTAATGCAAGCACGGGAGCATGAGTAAGCAAATTCTTAAGCTCAATAAATGTGGTATCTTGGGATGGTCCCCAAACAAATGGCGCATTTTTCTTACTCAAAGAATGTAAAGGTGAAGCAATGGTGCTAAAATCCTTCAAAAAGCAACGATAGAAACCGGCTAAACCAAGAAAACTACGCACTTGTTGCAAGTTGGTTGGTTGGGGCCAAGTTTTAATAGCATTGATCTTAGGTTCATCTACATGAACACCCTTAGAAGACACAACAAAACCCAAGAAAACAAGCTTATCAACACCAAAAAGGTGTTTGTCCATATTAGCATAAAGTCGCTCTTTCCTAAGGGTTTGCAACACGGTTATAAGATGGGTGACATGATCTTTGAGGGATTTGCTAAAGACAAGAATATCATCAAAATAGACCACCACAAATACACCAATATAGGGACGAAGAACAAAGTGCATGACTCACATGAAAGTACCAGGTGCTTCAGATAAACCCATTGTCATAACTAGCCATTCATATAAGCCAAATTTGATCTTAAATGCGGTTTTCCATTCATCACCTTCTTGGATGCGTATTTGATAGTAGCCACTCTTAAGATCAATCTTAGAGAAAAGGGTGGCTCCGCTAAGCTCATCAAGCATATAATCTAAGCGTGGAATAGGGTAACGATATCTAACGGTGATAGAATTGATGGGACGACAATCGGAAGCCATGCGATAAGTACCATCTTTCTTTGGAACAAGTATGACCAGAATGACACAAGGGCTCAAGCTTTCACGTACTTGACCATTGTCAACGAGTTGTTGTACTTGCCGTTGGATCTACTTAGTTTCCTCGGGGTTGACGCGGTAGGGAGCCTTGTTAGTAGAGGTGCTCCGGGGATGAGGTCGATTTGATGCTCAATGCCTCGTAGTGGAGGTAGACCCGGAGGTAGCTCATTGGGGAAAACATCTTGGAATTCTTGCAAAAGAGAAGACAACACTAAAGGTAGATCGTGAGAGGTGTTAGTTTTTGGTGCCTCATCCTTGCACACAAGGACATAGTGCATAACACGTGATGGGTTCTCACACACTTCTCTCATCTCACTTTTGGTGGCAAATAGGACTAAGTTTTTCTTGTCGCTCATCATGGAGGCACTCAATTTTGGCTTGTGGCGCTCACTCTCTTTTGGGTGGATCACTCTCTCACTCTTTTCTCCATGATGGGTGGCTTGCTTATCAGCGATCACTTGACTTGGAGACATAGGTCGTAGCACATATTTCTTTCCTTTCATCTTGAAGCTATAATGATTGGTATGCCCGTTGTGGATGACGCCGCAGTCAAATTGCCATGGTCGACCAAGAAGGAGGTGACAAACGGACATCGGGACGACATCACACTCCAAAGTCTCTTCATATGCTCCAATTTTGAAGGAGACTTGGACCGTATGCTCAACATCTATAGTGCCGGAATCGCTTGGCCATTGGACCTTGTAGGGGTGTGGGTGCTTCATCTTGACCAATTGGAGCTTGGAGCATAGTTCTTCACTTGCCAAGTTATGACAACTACCTCCATCGATGATGACCTTGACGGACCTTCCATTGATGTCGGCCTTTGTGTGGAAGATGCGGCATCTTTGGTCTTCGTCTTGTTGATGTTGAAGAGTCAAGACTCTGGAGACAACAAGAGCGGGGCTCGAATCCTCATCACAAAAGACTTGATCATCTTCATCTTTGTTCACGCGCCGGTGCATGGCCACTTGCTCAAGGGATTCCATCTCCTCTTCAGTCATGGAGTCATAGGTTTCATCGTCGTTGAGGATCATGGTGCGCTTGTTGGTACACTCAAAGTACTTGTGACCTCAGCCGCCGCAAGTGAAACACTTGATGGAGCTTGTCTTGATGGTCTCATAATTTGGAGTAGATGATGAAGCGTGCGGCTTGAAGTTCCTTGTAGTAGAAGGAGGATGACTTGAGGTTGTCGAAGTTTTCTTGTAACTCGACTTGTCGCCGTTGGTTGTAGATGGCTTAGTTGAGGTATAAGTTGGAGGAGTCGTTGAAGCTTGGGTGTTGGAGAAGCCGTAACTCTTGGACGAGTACTTGGCATACTTGAAGTCATCTTGCACTTGACGTTCCGCTTTGGTAGCTTGATGCACGAGCTCAATGAGGTTGGAGTAGGGTTGAAATTCGGCAATCTTCTTGATGGGATGATTGAGGCCATTCAAGAAACGGGCCATAGTTTGCTCATCATCGTCCGTTACATTAGCTCTTATCATGGCTATCTCCATTTCCTTGTAGTATTCTTCAACACTCTTTGTTCCTTGCTTGAGGAATTGGAGCTTCTTGAAGAGATCGCGGTTGTAGTAGGTGGGCACAAAGCGTGCTCGCATGACATCTTTCATTTGAGCCCATGTGGTGATTGGTGGTTCACCTCTTGCTTCTTGGCGCTCAAGGACTTGTTCCCACCATATGAGCACATAGTATTGGAACTCAAGGGATGCCATAGCGATCTTCTTCTCTTCCTCATAGTTGTGCAAGCGAAAGATTTTGTCGACCTTCAATGACCATGATAGGTACTCTTCGGGATCATTGCTTCCATTGAACTTGGGGATGGTGAACTTGACCTTGACATAGCATTGCTCTTCATTGTGTTTGGGTCGAGGGTGATGATGACGCCCTTGACATGGAGGATTATCAACCTCATGTTGCTCTTGGCGTGGAGGATTTCCGTAGTCATCTTGCTCTTGTTGAACTTGAGGTTGTGGAGGAGCTTGTCGAGCTTGTGGAGGAGCTTGAGGAACTTGACGATGCACTCTTGGTTGGTAGTTCTGCTCTTGAATTTCTTCGCGAAGTGCTTCCTCTTGATTGCGCCTATCTCGGTTGCGGTTGGCAATGACTCGACTTGATTCTTGAAGGGCACGTTGCGCCTCAAGATCTTGTTCGTTGTTGTTGTTGAAGATGTTGAGCCTCGGCGTCTTGTTCATCTTGATGTTGTCGCGCTCGCTCTTCCTCTTGGTGACGTTGATGCTACCTCTTGAGCACTGTGTTGGTTTTCCCTTGAAGAGGAAAGGGTGATGCAGCAAAGTAGCGTAAGTATTTACCTCAGTTTTTGAGAACCAAGGTATCAATCCAGTAGGAGGCTACACGCAAATCCCTCATACCTGCACAAACAAACAAGAACCTCGCAACCAACGCGATAAAGGGGTTGTCAATCCCTTCACGGCCACTTGCGAAAGTGAGATCTGATAGATATAATAATAAGATAAATATTTTTGGTATTTTTATGATATAGATTGGAAAGTAAAGATTGCAAAATAAAGTAGATCAGAAACTTATATGATGGAAAATAGACCCGGGGGCCATAGGTTTCACTAGTGGCTTCTCTCAAGATAGCATAAGTATTACGGTGGGTGAACAAATTATTGTCGAGCAATTGATAGAAAAGTGCATAGTTATGATAATATCTAGGCATGATCATGTATATAGGCATCACGTCCGCGACAAGAAGATCGAAACGATTCTGCATCTACTACTATTACTCCACACATCGACTGCTATCCAGCATGCATCTAGAGTATTAAGTTCATAAGAACAGAGTAACGCATTAGGCAAGATGACATGATGTAGAGGGATAAACTCAAGCAATATGATATAAACCCCATCTTTTTATCCTCGATGGCAACAATACAATACGTGCCTTGCTGCCCCTGCTGTCACTGGGAAAGGACACCGCAAGATTGAACCCAAAGCTAAGCACTTCTCCTATTGCAAGAAAGATCAATCTAGTAGGCCAAACGAAACTGATAATTCGAAGAGACTTGCAAACATAACCAATCATACATAAAAGAATTCGGAGGAGATTCAAATATTTCTCATAGATAAACTTGATCATAAACCCATAATTCATCGGATCTCAAGAAACACACCGCAAAAAGAGTTACATCGAATAGATCTCCAAGAAGATCGAGGAGAACTTTGTATTGAGATTCAAAGAGAGAGAAGAAGCCATCTAGCTAATAACTATGGACCCGAAGGTCTGTGGTAAACTACTCACACTTTATCGAAGAGGCTATGGCGTTGATGTAGAAGCCCTCCATGATCGATTCCCCCTCCGACGGAGCGCCGGAAAAGGCTCCAAGATGGGATCTCATGGGTAGAGAAGGTTTTTTTATGACAGAAAGACTGTAAGGGACCCCCTACAGTATAATTGGTGCAACAAACCCAAATTGCAAGTACCATGCCTTGAACCTGGGTGGGTGAGAAGGCATCAGCCCCTTCCCACCACTAGGCTATGGATTAGTATGCACGGGTACAGAAGGTTGCGACGGTGGAAATAGGGTTTCGTGGTGCTCCTGGATGTTTTAAGGGTATGTGAATATATATAGGCGAAGGAAGTCGGTCATGGGAGCCACGAGGGGCCCACGAGGGTGGGGGCGCACCCACCCCCCTAGGGCGCGCCTCCCTGCCTCGTGGCTTCCTCGTTTGTTGCTTGACGTCCACTCCAAGTCTCCTGGATTGCGTTTGTTCCAAAAATAACTCCCCCGAAGGTTTCATTCCGTTTGGACTCCGTTTGATATTCCTTTTCTATGAAACACTGAAATAGGCAAAAAAACAGCAATTTGGGCTGGGCCTCCGGTTAATAGGTTAGTCCCAAAAATAATATAAAAGTGCTTAGTAAAGCCCATAAACATCCAAAACGTGTAATATAACAGCATGGACAATAAAAAATTATAGATACGTTGGAGATGTATCAAGCATCCCCAAGGTTAATTCCTGCTCGTCCTCGAGTAGGTAAATGATAAAAACAGAATTTTTGATGTGGAATGCTACCTAGCATATTTCTCAATGTAATTTTCTTTATTGTGGCATGAATGTTCAGATCCAAATGATTCAAGATAAAAGTTTAATATTAACATAAAGATAGTAATACTTCAAGCATACTAACAAAGTAATCATGTCTTATCAAAATAACATAGCCAAAGAAAGCTTATCCCTACAAAATCATATAGTTAGGCTATGCTTCATTTTTGTCACACAAAATACTCTCGTCATGCACAACCCCGGTTTCAGCCAAGCAATTGGTTCATACTTTTTAACGTGCTTCAGACTTTTTTAACCCTCACGCAATACATGAGCGTAAGCCATGGATATAGCACTATGTGTGGAATAGAATATGATGATAGGGATTGTGTGGAGAAGACAAAAAAGGAGAAAGTCTCACATTGACTAGGCGTATCAATGGGCTATGAAGATGCCCATTAATATATATCAATGTGAGTGAGTAGGGATTGCCATGCAATGGATGCACTAGAGCTATAAATGTATGAAAGCTCAACAAAAGAAACTAAGTGGGTGTGCATCCAACTCGCTTGCTCACAAAGACCTAGAACATTTTGAGGAAGCCCATCATTGGAATATACAAGACAAGTTCTATAATGAAAAATTCCCACTAGTATATGAAAGTGACAACATAGGAGACTCTCTATCATGAAGATCATGGTGCTACTTTGAAGCACAAGTGTGGAAAAGGATAGTAACATTGTCCCTTCTCTCTTTTTCTCTCATTTTTTTATTTTTTTTATTTTGGTGGGCTTCTTTGGCCTCCTTTTTTTATTTGGGCTTCTTTGGCCTCTTTTATTTTTCATAAAGTCCGAAGTCTCATCCCGACTTGTGGGGGAATCATAGTCTCCATCATCCTTTCCTCACTTGGGACAATGCTCTAATAATGGAAATCATCACACTTCAATTTATTTACAACTCAAGAATTACAACTCAATACTTAGAACAAAATATGACTCTATGTGAATGCCTCTGGCAATCTACCGGGATATGCAATGAATCAAGAGCGACATGTATGAAAGAATTATAAAGGTGGCTTTGCCACAAATACGATGTCAACTACATGATCATGCAAAAGCAATATGACAATGATGGAGCGTGTCAAAATAAATGGAACGTTGAAAGTTGCATGGCAATATATCTCAGAATGGCTATGGAAATGCCATAATAGGTAGGTATGGTGGCTGTTTTGAGGAAGGTATATGGTTGGTGTATGATACCGGCGAAAGTTGCGCGACACAAGAGAGGCTAGCAATGGTGAAAGGGTGAGAGTGCGTATATTCCATGGACTCACATTAGTCATAAAGAACTCATATACTTATTGCAAAAGTTTATTTGCCCTCGAAGCAAAGTACTACTATGCATGCTCCTAGGGGAAGGGTTGGTAGGAGTTAACCATCGCGTGATCCCGACCTCCACTCATAAGGAAGGTAATCAAAAGAACACCCCATGCAACAAATTTGGCATACAACGTTTACCATACGTGCGTGCTATGGGACTTGCCAACTTTAACACAAGTATTTCTCAATTTAATAATTACCCAACTAGCATGACTCTAACATTACCACCTTTATATCTCAAAAAATCTATCAAGTATCAAATTTTATCATAGTGTTTAATGCACTTTCTATGATAGTTTTTATTATACCCAACTTGAATGCCCATCATATTAGGACAAACTTTATAACCAAAGCAAATACAATGCTGTTCTAAAAGACTCTCAAAATAATATAAGTGAAGCATTAGAGATCATAATTTCTATAAAATAAAACCACTTTCGTGCTCTAAAAAGATATAAGTGAAGCACTAGAGCAAAATTGTCTAGCTCAAAAGATTTAAGTGAAGCACATAGAGTATCCTAATAAATTCCGAATCATGTGTGTCTCTCCCAAAAGGTGTGTACAGCAAGGATGATTGTGGCAAACTAAAAAGCGAAGACTCATATCATACAAGACGCTCCAAGCAAAACACATATCATGTGGTGAATAAAAATATAGCTCCAAGTAAAGTTACCGATGGACGAAGACGAAAGAGGGGATGCCTTCTGGGGCATCCCCAAGCTTAGGCTTTTGGTTGTCCTTGAATTTACCTTGGGGTGCCTTGGGCATACCCAATCTTAGGCTCTTGCCACTCCTTATTCCATAATCCATCAAATCTTTACCCAAAACTTGAAAACTTCACAACACAAAACTCAACAGAAAATCTCATGAGCTCCGTTAGTGCAAGAAACCAAACCACCACTTTAAGGTACTTTAATTAACTCATTCTTTATTTATATTGGCGTTAAGCCTACTGTATTCCAACTTATCTATGGTTCATACCCCCCGATACTAGCCATAGTTTCATCAAAATAAGCAAACAACACACGAAAAACAGAATCTGTCAAAAACAGAACAATCTGTAGCAATCTGTAACTTTCGAATACTTCTGGAACTCTAAAAATCCTACCAAAATAGAAAGTCCTAGGAAATTTTTCTATTAATCTTATAAAAAAGAATAAACTAAAAATAGCATTTCTGTGATTTATTAAAATTATTCTCGTGCGCGCAAAAGTTTCTGTTTTTCAGCAAGATCACATTAACTATCACCCAACATGATCCTATAGGTTCTACTTGCCACAAACACTAATTAAAACATAAAACCACATCTAACCAGAAGCTGGATGAATTATGTAATACTAAATAGGAGCAAAAAGTAAAGAACAAAAATAAAATTGGGTTGCCTCCCAACAAGTGCTATCGTTTAACGCCCCTAGCTAGGCATAAAAGCGAGAATAGATCTAAGTCTTGCCATATTTGGTATTTAATTCATAATTGGCTCTCATAATAGATTCATAAGGTAATTTGATTTTCTTCCTAGGAAAGTGTTCCATACCTTTCCTTAATGGAAATTGTAATCTAATATTTCCTTCTTTCATATCAATAATTGCACCAATTGTTCTAAGGAAAGGTCTACCAAGAATAATAGGACATGAAAGATTGCAATCTATATCAAGAACAATAAAATCTACGGGCACATAATTCCTGTTTGAAACAATAAGAACATCATTAATCCTTCCCATAGGTTTCTTAATGGTGGAATCCGCAAGGTGCAAGTTTAAAGAGCAATCATCAAATTCAGGGAAACCTAGCACATCACATAAAGTTTTTGGAATCGTGGAAACCCTAGCACCCAAATCACACAAAGCATAGCATTCATGATCTCTGTAATTTTAATTTTAATAATAGGTTCCCACTCATCATAAAGTTTTCTAGGGATATAATCTTCTAATTCAAGTTTTTCTTCATAAGATTGCATTAAAGCATCAACGATATGTTTAGTAAAAGCTTTATTTTGACTATAAGCATGAGGAGAATTTAACACGGATTGCAACAAGGAAATACAATCTATTAAAGAACAATTATCATAATTAAATTCCTTGAAATCCAAAATAGTGGGTTCATTGCTACGTAAAGTGTTGACCTCTTCAATCCCACTTTTACCAATTTTTGCATCAAGATCTAAAAACTCCGAATCATTGGGACACCTTTTAACTAAAGTTGACTCATCTTCAGTCCCATCATTATCAAGATTCATATTGCAAAACAAAGATTTAATAGGAGACACATCAATCACTTTTAGATCTTCATCATTATTTCCTTCTAACCCTTCTGGTTTGGCGGCCATCTTATTAACTAAGGTGGCCTGCTTATCAGAAATTTGGGCTATTGATTTTTCAAGACGAGCAAACTGAGCATTCAATCATAAAATTCCTTAGTCATATCATCAAGCTCTTTATTCATGTATTCCATAAAGCTTTTCTATTCTTTAAGCTCGTTTCTCAAGAAATTATTATGCTCAAATTTTAAAGTCATAAAGCTTCTAATGTTGTTTTCGATTTCTTCCAACCTTCTAAGGTGAGGATCAACATTTTTAGGCAAGGCCATCAGGGCAAACAGACACACACAAGAAGCAAGCGAAAAAAGAGGCGGGCGGGAAAGAGAGGATGAATAAAACGGCAAGGGTGTAGTGGGGGAGAGGAAACGAGAGGCAAATGGCAAATAATGTAATGCGAGGGAGAAGAGTTTGTGATGGGTACTTGGTATGTCTTGACTTGTGCGTGGACCTCCCCGGAAACGGCACCAGAAATCCTTCTTGCTACCTCTTGAGCACTGCGTTGGTTTTCCCTTGAAGAGGAAAGGGTGGTGCAACAAAGTAGCATAAGTATTACCCTCAGTTTTTGAGAACCAAGGTAGCAATCCAGTAGGAGGCTACACGCAAATCCCTGGTACCTACACAAACAAACAAGAACATCGCAACCAACACGATAAAGGGGTTGTCAATCCCTTCACGGCCACTTGCAAAAGTGAGATCTGATAAAGATAATAATAAGATAAATATTTTTGGTATTTTTATTATATAGATTGGAAAGTAAAGATTGTAAATAAAGTAGATCGTAAACTTATATGATGGATAATAGACCGGGGGGCATAGGTTTCACTAGTGGCTTCTCTCAAGATAGCATAAGTATTACGGTGGATGAACAAATTACTGTCGAGCAATTGATAGAAAAGTGCATAGTTATGAGAATATCTAGGCATGGTCATGTATATAGGCAGCACGTCCGCGACAAGTAGATCGAAACGATTCTACATCTACTACTATTACTCCACACATCGACCGCTATCCAGCATGCACCTAGAGTATAAAGTTCATAAGGACATAGTAACGCATTAGGCAAGATGACATGATGTAGAGGGATAAACTCAAGCAATATGATATAAACCTCATCGTTTTATCCTCGATGGCAACAACACAATACGTGCCTTGCTGCCCCTGCTGTCATTGGGAAAGGACACCGTAAGATTGAACCCAAAGCTAAGCACTTATCCTATTGCAAGAAAGATCAATCTAGTAGGCCAAACCAAACTGATAATTCGAAGAGACTTGCAAACATAACCAATCATACATAAAAGAATTCAGAGGAGATTCAAATATTTCTCATAGATGAACGTGATCATAAACCCACAATTCATTGGATCTCGACAAACACACCGCAAAAAGAGTTACATTGAATAGATCTCCAAGAAGATTGAGGAGAACTTTGTATTGAGATTCAAAGAGAGAGAAGAATCCATCTAGCTAATAACTATGGACCCGAAAGTCTATGGTAAACTACTCACACTTCATCGGATAGGCTATGGCGTTGATGTAGAAGCCCTCCATGATCGATTCCCCCTCTGGCGGAGCGCCAAAAATGGCTCCAAGATGGGATCTTAGGGTACAGAAGGTTGCGGCAGTGGAAATAGGGTTTCATGGTGCTCCTGGATGTTTACAGGGTATGTGAATATATATAGGCGAAGGACGTCGGTCAGGGGAGCCACGAGGGGCCCACGAGGGTGGGGGGTGCGCCCACCCCCTAGGGCGCTCATCCCTGCCTCATGGCTTCTCGTTTGTTTCTTGACATCCACTCCAAGTCTCCTAGATTGCGTTTGTTCCAAAAATAACTCTCCCGAATGTTTCATTCCGTTTGGACTCCGTTGATATTCCTTTTCTATGAAACACTGAAATAGGCAAAAAAAACAATTTGGGCTGGGCCTCCGGTTAATAGGTTAGTCCCAAAAATAATATAAAAGTGCTTAGTAAAGCCCATAAACATCCAAAAAGGGTAATATAATAGCATGGAACAATCAAAAATTATAGATATGTTGTAGACGTATTAGTTGACGTTGTCGTTCTTGAGCTTGTGCAAGAGGAGGTTGGTGTTGACGATGACGATGTGCTTGCTCGTCAACTTGCTCTTGTGGGTGATTGCCGTGTAGAGGATTGCGAGTTGCTTGACGGTCTTGATGCGCGGCTCGGCGTAGAGTATTCGATGTCGGTGTACTTGAGCCGGAGAGGGTGTCGTCGGTGTGTCAACTTGAACGGCTCCGTCTTGAGTAGGAAGAAGTGGAAGAATGGCGGTTCACCAACAAGGCACGAATCTCGTCCATTCTTGCATCATTCTCTTGTTTGTGAGCGTCGAGCTTGTTGTCGAAGTAGTCTCTTGTTCGTTGCTCGGAGAGTCGCAAGTCGGTGGTGAGATTATCGATGCGGTCGCTCATTGCTTGTTGTTCTTGATGTAAAGCTCGTTGTGCACCGAAGAGGTGGCTCTTGGTGATGTAGGATGACATGTCGTCGTCTTGCTCATTGAAGAGTGGGTTGGTAGAAGAACTTGGCCTATCCATCATTCCAAGCAAATATGTGAGTGGGAGAAAGAGAAGAACTTATACCAAATGTACCTTTACCGATGTTGAAGATGGATCAATGATCACTCAAATGTGGAACAAGGAAATAACACAATTGGTACCAATTCTTGTCGGTTCTCACACTTACACAAGTAAAAGCTTATGGTGGAGCTCGCTTAGGATCACTACAAAAAAATACACTTCTGTGATGATACGTGTTTGTCACAGTAGGTCACGTTTTCTGTCATGCATGTACATCCATGACGATTTATGACAGAATGAAGATAGCCATACTTGTGTTGTCTTAGAAGTGTTCCATGACATTACCAAAATTATCATCACGGAAGTGTCCACTTCCATGACGATAAATAACGCGTCACAGAAGTGCTTTCGTCAAGGGTGACCGACACGTGGCATCCACCGTAACAGAACGCCGTTAAGCTATTGGGTCCGGTTTTGGATCCGATAACCCGTTAACAGCCTGGACCAATGGGGATTTTCCACATGTAAAATCATCATTGGCTGGAGCAAACACGTGTCAGCTTCGCGTTGGCACACATGTCAGCTGCGCTTATGAAATGTTGACATGTGGACCGGCCCAAAAGTGGCCCATAAAGTTTAAATGGGCTGAACAAAAGGCCCACAAGATTTTGCGGTCCATAATGGGCCAGCCCAGCTAAAGGCCCACGAGATTTTGCGGACCATAATGGGCCGGCCCAGCTAAAGGCCCACAAGATTTTGTAGGCCATAATGGGCTGGCCTAGCTAAAGGCCCATGAGATTTTGCAGACCATAATGGGCCGGCCCAGCTGAAGGCCCACAAGATTTTGCGGACCATAATGGGACGGCCTAGCTAAAGGCCCATGAGATTTCACCGACCATAATGGGTCGGCCCAGCTAAAGGCCCACAAGATTTTAATGACACTAGTAGGCCGGCCGATTAACAGGCTGCCATGTTTTGGGACAAATGTCGGCCCATATTTGATCTGGTCCATTAACAGCCTGCCACATTCCGGGCCTAATGAAGGCCCATACGAGATCCGGCCCGTTAAAAGCCTACCACGTTCTGGGCCAAATTATGGCCCAAATCAGGTCCGGCCCTTTGAGAGGCTTTGGGCTAAGTTATGGCCCATATCAGATTCGGCCCGTCAATTGGACGCTATGCTTTTTGGCCCACTTGATAAAGGCCCATTTAGTAATTTGCCCTGATATTAGTTTCGGCATGTTAAAGGCTCGTTTAACATTTCGTCCCTTTATTTATTTTGGCCTGTTAAAAGCCCGTCATATAGTTGGGCCTAACTACGGCCCGGTTTGTATCCGGCCTGCTCACAATCGATAATTTGATTGGGCAAACAAGGACCGAGACAATTTTGACATGTTACAAGCCCGTTATATGATTGGTACAATCATGGGCCGGGGTCTATTTTGGCCTGCTGCCGGCCCGTGAGCTATTCGGCACGTTCCAGGCCCAACCTACTTTTCAGCCTCCTAAAAGCCCATTGAGTTTTCTTGCGAAAATAGGGCCGGCGGTTTACTTGGCCTATTAAAGGCGCGAATCTACTAATTGGCCAGTTTACATTTAGGCATGTTAATGGACCAAGATGACGGGCCCATGATGCGGATCATACATAGTGATTTGCATGACGGCCCGATTATGTACCGTAATTTTACGGTTTGGCCAGTTTACTGCGAAGACATGATATATATACAGTAAAATAACTGCAGCATCGTGAATAAGAAAAAACCTAGACTATGTAATAAATAAATTGTGGCATATTACATCCACTGGGCATCAAAGTTCGCCAGTATAATAATAAAGCACAAGCAGACAACAGATTACATACACTGGGCATCAAAGATCGCCACCAGTGCAAATAAACACGCCGACAAAATAATATAAAAAACCGACAACACTTCAATAGAGTTCAAGAAAGGTTAGCCCTGCTCGGGAGATGCAGCGCAAGCAGTTGAGCAAGCTGATGAGACTGTGCTTGTTTGACACTTATATCATCCTCACTCTGAAAGATAAACAAGTAGACAGATGATAGGTTTTGCACATATAAGTATCAGTGTTGACAATTCATCACATTTCTTACTGACGAGTAAAGTCACACAGTTTAAAATAGCGTTAACACAATATGGTATTGTTCAGGTCAAGACATGGCAGGAAATGACATTATGAAGGAGTTGGCAGCTTCACGACACCACTGGATTACAGATCAAGAACTCATAAGTATCAATGGTTAGTGTGCTGTCAATTTATCCCGTTTCAGATTGGAAAATAAAGAGACGGTTTAAATAATAGTAGAATGATATGACATTGATCATAGTTAAGACATTGCAGAATATGACATTGTGTTGTAGTGGGTAGGTTCACCACACCACTGGATTACGGATCAAGAACAGAAGCATACATTTAGTGCAAAAGAACATCACTTGCTCTGTATAGTTTAATTTACATGATATGAAGAAGGAACTTGGTTGTACAACTGAAAACTTAAATTGAGAAGGACAAACTTTTGTTTATGAACTACATCATAAACTTTAAACATGCAATTTGATGCAAACACCAAAAATAAACAGCTATTGCAGTCATGCCTAACCAAATATACACAAAAAAGTTTGAAGGCTTGAGAAGGACAAACTTACATTATTGGTGAAGACAGGCTCTATAAATCCCTTGTCCATGCTGATAGGGGGGGGGCAATTCAAGAAGTTTACCACAGAATCTTCTTCATAAGCATTGCCTTTATTCTACATTTTGTTAAGAGTAAATATAGATGTGACAATATAAGAAAAAATGGAGAATATTTAAGATAAGATGAAGAGTGATGCTACATAACCAAGTAGCTATGATTGTAAGTACAACGATATAGGCTAAGGTACAACCAAGAGAAATGCAGAGCTAAACCTCTTCAGTACCATCGGTGTTATACAACCTTATGGTAAGAGTAAATATAGATCTGATGTGTAGAAAATGGAGGGCAAAGGAAAATAAGCTGTAGAGTGATGGTACATGAACAACTACCTGTCAATATAAGTACACTAATAAAGGACAATAGGTACTTACAAGAACAATAAAGCTAAAAAAATTCATTGGCATTGGATATATTCTATACTAATGTAACCATTCATACAGATCAGATAATTTGGAGCGAACAATTGATAAGCAAGCTATCATGCATACTGCTGTCACATAATGAACCAGGTATGTATGCAAGTATAGTGATACAGGACAACGGGTACTAACAAGAGAAAAGCAGCGGGCAGCATATTTGCGATATCCTCTCGTTCTTTTCAAACCGGAATTCTTTTTCAAGGAGATTTCCTTCAAAAAAGATCCATAAGGCACATGCGGAAAAGTAGAAGTTTAAATTGTCATGCGATATCATAGACAGTACCTCATCCTCAGAACGAGACCAGTGCATAACAAGGTTTTTCCATTCAATGTCTTCTAAATTTAGCATAGGAGACTTCACCGGAAATTCTTTTGTAGACTTGCCATCAAAGTGTTATTTCCTCAAGTAACACCGATACGGCTGCAATGCTTCCTTGAAAAGCGCAAGCAAGCTTTGCTCGTCATGACCATCCAGATTGACCCTCGCCTACTTACAACAATGCATTGTAAATCATTGATGTGTTCAATCAGCAGAAAACAGGAAAAAAATCACCATGAATAATAGCACTTACACGTAAGTGGGACAGGAAGATGTGAAAATGGTGTTTGTCTTCACTATAATCTTCCCATGATGGGAATATATGCACATAGTCCCTAACAACATTGAAAGCATTGTCTTTTAAACTGGGAATAACTGGAATGGGGTTCCAATCTGCAGGAATTGGTCGTCTCTGCAGTTGGGATAGGTCTTCGGCCAGTGGACTTGCTGTACTTTTTGCTGGAGTGGGATTTTTCTGTGGTACGGCTGGTGCTATGGCAACTGAAATCGGCATACCTTTGCTGGAGTGTAGTTCCTGTGTGGTGGGGATAGTGGTGTGGCCAGTGAAGTATGGGTACAGTCTGCTGGAGTCTGTCCTACGTTTTGTGTCACTGGTTGTACAACCAATATAAGTGGGGTGTTGTCTGATTTCTCTGGCACAACCATGTTTTTCAAGGACTTTGCTGGTGCTCCTTCAGGTTCGGCAATCACCCTCTTCCTTTTTGATGTTTGATGCACAAGAACAACATTTGAGTGGGAAAACATGGTATGATGACAGATGGAATATATATTGATACTGGATGGGCATGGCATCTCGACATATATGATGAGTAAACTAAGCAGATGGCGGTGCAACAAAGTAGAAGAAATGCAAGACAACATATGCAAGATACGCGCAATCAATAAAACCTTGCCAAATTAGAACACGCACCTTGATGGGTGAACAGGAAAGGCCATCTTCCTTTGACTCCTCGAGGTTAGAATAGTCATTAGGATCATATTCTAAACAGGAATCTACAGGTGGGGAGCGTATGAGTTTCATTGCATCCAGAATGGCACCCAATGCCTTGGTGCCAATTTTGTAAGTCATTGCAATGTTCCACAATATTCTTCTAATGCGCGGATTCTGATATTCAGTGTAATTACATATAATATCTGAGAACCATGAAAACATAAATAGTAGTGAGATTATCTTTGTAATGCAGAGGATATTCTAGATTTCTAATATAGGGGCGCCCCTGTAAACACTTGTGTGCTATCACTGGATTCTGATGGGAGAGCTCATGTGTGCTGTAATATTGTGTGTGCATTATATAATCTGGCACAAGTACACAAAAAATAGGCTCCAGAAGTGAGGATAGTTGGCAGATGATAGGTTCATAATATATTGTATAGAGAGTTTATTGCCAAACCATGATAACAAGAGCACACAACAACTAGGCAGATCATAGTGTACATAAAAGGTGTACACCATAACCATGATATAGAAATCGGGAAAGAGGAACTGGCTTGAAAATACGGTGTTTTATTGCCGCTAGTAATTGAAATCCTATTGATCATGTATAGGCCAGCTCTATCAGATGTTGACTGCAGATGTCCCTACTCCCCTTCCTGAGAAGGAACATACTGTACGTACTAAATACACAATAACAAAAGAGGAACATGTTAAAGAACAGAAGAGGAATCATATTCTTGAGGTTCCGCTTCATTGCATACAATGTTTGTTGCCCACTCATGATGAATCACAGCGCCCAAAGAAATGCAATTCCATGTTGTCTCTCTATATGTGGCAATTTTGAACAATAGTCATTAGGATCATATTCTGAACAAGAGTCAATAGGTGGGGAGCGTATGAGTTTCATTGCATCCAGAATGGCACTCAATGCCTTGGTGCCAATTTTGTAAGTCATTGTAGTGTTTAGCTTCAAGAGTGGGCTGCTGCTAGTGTGACACAAAGCAGCTACACAGGTCATAGTGTTGACATAGCTCCTCGCATTTCCTTGCTATTCTTATAGGATACAAGTGGGCAGACCACTAGAAATCCTATTCCCATGTTTACAAAATCCTACGAATCAAAGAGGCCTGAAGAGTTCAAAGTGTCCATCACAACCGACCATATAGACCTCTACACTAAAAATGTTCCTGCTCATCTTCACTACAAGGAACATACTGTACTACTATCATACTCCCTCCATTCCAAAATATAAGTCTTGGTAGAGATTTCCAGTATGGATCACATACAGATGTATCCAGATACATTTTAGAGTGTAGATTCACTCATTTTGCTCCATATGTAGTCCATGGTGGAATCTATACAAAGACTTGTATTTAGGAATGGAGAGAGTACTTACTAAAAAAGAACGGAAGAGGAACATGCTAAAGAAGAGCAAGCCGATTTTGGATAATAAAATGTTCGTTGCATAGTGCCCACACATGATGAACCAGAGTGCATTAAGAATGCAACTACCTGATGTCTCTCTATATGTGGTGCGCGTGCTTTTCGAAAGTAAAGTAGGAACATTAGCTGACCAATTAAATGTTATCTATTTTAGTAATATCAACATCATATCATATTCGTACTTGAGCTACAAGTTTGGAATTATGAGTGGCACGTTGTTTAGCTTGATGGATTCAGGATTAGTGCAAAGCAGGTAAAATGATGGTACTAAATATAAAGGCATGTCTGCATGCAAGTCGCGTGACTTTTATCATTTGGGTCAGTCGACCATTTCAGGTGGTTGGATGAAGATCCTATGTCTCCTAACCCTTCTTCTTCCTCGTCTCTGATTCTTCCCATACAGAACACCGCACGGGCCGCCGGCCAGACCACCATCCCCCATCACATGTGTTCCTCCGCCACCCCCACCCCCACCCGCATCAAGTTTTCTTTGTTCGGCGAGGCCCCACCACCGCCCCCCACAACCACCTTCCCCACCCGAGCCCCTTCCTCCACACCGGCAAACTCCGACGAGCTCTGAAAAATCAACTGACCCAATTTTGAAATTTAGTCTACTGTGATTTAACTAGTGTGTACTATAAAAAGGGGAAAACCATAAGCATTGGGATTATAGTGTTGAGCATGCCATGGCGGATCTGAAGGTGCAAACCGGATAAAGGCAACTTCACAACCAATGTTTGCTTTCAACTAGCAAGTAAGTGATGAACAAGAAATCAGAGTAAAGCGGTGACAACCTATTTTCTTGCTGCGATAAATAAGTTGAGTAGATACGAAAGAGTATCGCCTCTGGTGCGGTGCCATGGATGCATCTGCTGAGAATTTGACGGTGATGTGGTAGCGATGGCTGTCGGCAGCGTGGAAGCAGATCTAGGAGGGTAGACGGTGGTGGCAGGGCGCGGTGGACGAGACGGTCGTAGGAGCGGCGCCGGCAAGGTGGACGACAGTGGAGATGAAGTGAGAGGACGGGATGCAAGGATCTCGGTCTGAAGCAGTGGATGAGAGAGGTCGATCTCTTCTGATGGACGACGGCGTCAGGGTATCAGCTCCGGCATGGTGGAGGAGGATGGCGGTGGATGGGGTGGCGGACGGAGGAGGCTGGGGTGGAGAGGGTGTTTTGGCGCCCACGGAGTACGAATGGGGAAATGGAGGTAGAGAGGAAGGGGGAACCATGTCTTCAGGGCGTGCTTGTCTCAAATGCGAGGAAATTTACAAACTTAGCCCCTGTTTAATATTTCCTACATCACAACAATATTAGTCGATTGGGGATAGGATGGTAATATCGCACACACCGAATATTTGCCGACGAGAGTTTGTTTTTGGTGCCCATCGTGTATGAATCGGGGAGGGAGTCAATTTCGGCCGAGGAGACACTGTGTTTTGGCGCCCACCATGTATGAATCCGGGTGAGAGGCGGTTATGTCACGTTTGAGTGAAATTACAAACCTACCCCTATCCAAACCTATGGAAATCGAGCAGATAGGCTTTGCGTGGTAGGGATAGGCAGTAGTAATTTCCATCTCGTAGATTTTGGTTTTGGGCAATTATTGCACGCTTCGTTCAAATTTTGCAGAGTGCACGTTTACCGTGCCAACTCAATTCGAATCCCATTTGTATTCTATTTTTTTCGAGCAGGATCTGTTTTTGATTGGAATAAAATTCTATATACATCACTTTTTATATATACTTTCAAAGGCACAACACCCTTTATACATAAATATGGTTTACAAATGGCATGATCTCAGATTCAGAAGGTTGTATCCATCAATTTGGATTTTTCAAATATTTGAAACCACTTTATGTTGAAATCCAATGTATGCATTCCTTGCTAACTGTCTCCAATTAATGTGTGTTTCATGCGGGTTTTTTGTTACTTCTGAAACATGTATAATGTGTTTCACAAATGCAACATATAGTGTAATCCCGTTTAGACATTAATTGCATATAAACCATGCATTGTTTCTAATTAAAGAATCTATGGATCACCAATACTGATAAACTATATAACATTACACGTGTCCCCAAATTCAAATGAATATGCATGTTTGATACACCAATTTGCGTTATGATATTATCGATGTCGTGATCTCCAGTTTAAATATTTGAATCCCCTTTAATCGAGATATTCATCTCATATAGTTATCGCTCATGCTTATATAGGAGTATCTCTCTAGACCTATACGCGTTTATCGTCTCTCGGGTATCTCTCGTGCTACCTGTATGTCGACAATGATCTTTTATCTTCATAACAGACTGACGGTACTCTCTCCCTCGACCTTCATCACTCTATCTCTCTCTAAGTATATCTCGCTCCCTGTTATGTGTCTCTAACTATGATTCTCCATGTGGAATCTCTTTCTCTCACACAAACACAAAACTTTGTCTCCCGGGGTCTCATTTCTCTCCACTATTCCCCTGTGTGCCACTCGCACACCCCGCATACAGAGATGTCTTGTGCTCCTTAGGTATGAGAACCTACGACTCTTCCTCTTAAATATCTCTTTCTCACACACAAACACAAACTCTGTCTCCCAGGATCTCATATTTCTCCATTGTTCTCTTGTATGTCGCTTACAAACACTCTCTCTCCCTAGAGATATCTTGCGTTCCCTCATATGTCTCTCTAGCTATCACTCTCGTTGTGAAATATCTTTCTCTCTCACAGACACAAAACTCCGTCTCTCAGGATCTCATTTCTCTCTGATATTTGTTTGTATTTGACTCACATGCACCCTCTATCTATCTATCTCACATCCACACACATAACTCAGCCTTCTGATCCACTCGACTCCTATCTCTAACGCACACTAGCTAGCATCTTTATCTTTCTGTTTACCTGTTTCTCCATCAACCTTCTTTCTCGCCGTCACTCTTGCTTCCTATCGCGCACACTACATATGTTTCTCTCTACATGCAGTCATGTGCCCTCTTTTTATCTTTCTCTCACACACACATAACTTCACCCTCTGAACCACCCGGCGGTCATCTCCAACACTCAAACTAGTGGATGTCCCTCTAGCTAGCATCTCCATCTCTGTATCTATCTGTAGTTTCCCTGTAAACATTTCCTTCTCGCACGTAGTCTTGCTTCCTATCACCCACACTATATATGTCTCCCCATACATATGCATTTATAGGTTGATCTCTTTTGCACAATCGTTGTGTCTCACTCCCTCTGCTCGCCATAGATGCATGCTCCAGCCCACGCCACTATCTCTTAAAGACAAAAACACATGCTCAATTGTCGGGCCTTCTTCCCTGCATTCTCACATGCATGCATATTGTCATACTGATCCGTCTATCCCATGTCGTTGATCTTATGACTTATGTCTTCTTTCTTTTATCTCGATCATGCACGCACACACACACACATCCCACGTATACATGTATACCTATCACACATGCACGTTCAAGGTCTCTATGTCTCCATGCGTAGTTAAGTCCCTCAACCCTAACGCCACATCAAATCATTCTCTTCTTGTGTGCACAAAACTTCCGTCTGGATGGGTAAAACACACACTCACACTTAACAATCTCCTTCTAGCTACCCCCCTCTCACTCTTCCCCTATATCCCCGAAACCAATAAGACCATCCCTTCGTTTAATTCCCGCCTACATGCACCATCGATATATAGTAGTCTTCCTCGGTGTATCTCGAAGAAACATGTTCTCTCGATGTCGACTCCTCTCACGCGCACACACCTTATATTCCCTCTCTATGGGCATTTTCTCTCTCGCACCCCATCGTTGGTGGCCTCTGCCATAAACATCACCTATCTGTGATAAAGCCATGCAAACTTAAATTACATCCGCCACCGAGGACCCCACGGCACACACACGCGCGTGCGCGCCACGCACCCCCCTCCCCACACACACACACACTAAGACTCCATCTCACACACACATGCTCTAGGCGGAGCATTTGTTCCTACCACCCTTCATCCAACCTTACCCGTATGATAAACAATCACCTTAATTTACTTTTATAACATGGACAAATTCCACTTTACTTTAGTAGTTATCAAACGTATCATCTCTACCCTTATAAAAAACCGAGTTGGCGATGATGGTGTGCCTGCCATCTTGTAATATAGACCGTTCGATCTATATCCGACGGATAGAAAGAAAACTATGATAATTTTACAAAAGATACCCGCACCTCTCTCCACATCCTTATCTCCCACAACCTCATTGCTGAGCAATTAGAAAAGGAAGTCTCTGGAACAATCTAGCATGGTGGCCGCTGCCGCCTGCCAGTGCCGTCCATCCCCATGCCTCCGCCCAGTCGGACCACCAGTCACCACCACGCTCCACTCCTCCTCACCTTATCTCTCATCTTTCATTATTTTCGATGACATTCTCGAGATACCAGTTTTCCGATAAGATCCTCGAGATATCATTAGTTTTTACACATGGGATTACTCCTACATGGGTCAATCACAACAGGTGTTTTGTAAAAAAATGCATATTGATGTTCCATGCAATGCACGAGCATCTTGATTGTAATTATATAACACATATCACGAGCAGGAAGTGACATTTTTTACACAACCACGTTAACATGGCCACGTAAATCACTAGCTAAAGTATAATACCATTATACTTATATCCCGATGCAAAAGGTGAGTACATGTCCGAAGAGTAGAGTCGCACACACACACTCTGCACTACAAAAAAAGACACATTCGTGACATTTTTGGCCGAACGAATTTTTTTTCTGTCATACTTATGACACTTCTATGACGATAATTGTGACAAAACCTGGTATCATCATAGATGTGGTGGGCTCCTACTTCTATGACAAAAAATCATGGCAGAAAATGGGCTTTTCGTCCTAGGCGGGCCAGAGACGCAGCTGCATGACATTCTTTGGGCCGTCCATGATGAAAAAACCATGGTAGAAGCGAAGGCGAGGAAAATATCGGGGTGTTCCCATTTACGGTGAGTGGTCGGGGCCGAGCGATGCGCGTTTCTCTTGTACACGTACACACGTGTGTGCAAGGCGTTGGTCTCTAACTGAACCCGAGCGATTGCACTTCAGGCTACGCGTTACTGAACCTGAGCGATTGTTCGATGGGTGTTAACTGAACCCGATCGAGAGATTCCTTCGCTACTTCTGCTAACTGAAGCCGATCGATGCTGCCTCTGGATGAACAGTGAGTGCTGCAGGGGGTTTGGATGAACATTGAGCGGTGGGGGTGGATGAGCAAGACTCGGTGGCGTTGCCTATGGATGAACAGGACCCTGATCGATCAAGCCGGTTGGGGCTGGATGAACAGGACCCCGTGGAGGGCTGGATGAATAGGACGACTCTGTGGAGGGCTTGATGAACAATAGATGATGGAGGAGTGGATGAACAGTAGCCCGTGGAGGGGTGGTTGAACAGGAGCCCGTGGAGAGGGGTGGTTGAACAGTAGCTGGTGGAGTAGCGCGTGGTGGAGGATGGATGAACAGTCGTAGGTAGAGGCTGGAGGAGGTCGACGGTGGATGAACAGTAGCCCGTGGAGGCTGGAGGAGGTCGACGGTGGAGATGAACAGTATCCCATGGAGTCTCGTTTTGCGGTACTCCACACCCCTCCCGATGAAGAGGACCCCCGTTTCGACCGCAGCGCTCCAACACAAGTCCGTTTCGTCTATTTTGCGGTACGCCACACCCCTCCCTATGAATAGGACCCCATTTCGACCATAGGAGGTCCAACACAAGTCCGTTTCCTCCATTCTGCGGTATGCCAGGCCTCGTTTCCATCGCCTGTTCCGTCCAAGCCGGTTGGCTCCCGCACGTTCCGTTGCCTCCCGATGAACAGGACGCATTTCGTTGCCTCCCGTTGAACACGACGCATTTCGTTGCCTCCCGATGAACACGACGCATTCCGTTGCCTCCCCATGAACACGATAACGACGCAGTTTCTCCGTTCCGACCCAGCCATGTACACGAGCCCTGGCCGTATACATGCGCGAGTAGGTGTTCGAGACCCCGCCCATATGTATGTAGGTGGTCGTATTCTTTCTTGCACCCTGGCCGTTGTACGTACGTGTACATGCTACGTGCGCGCCTCTACTACGTCACATGCACGCCTCTACATCCACCAGTATGTACATACACGTTCATGACCAGAATGACAATGCTACGTACGCTTCGACCAGGTGGGTCCCGACTGTCAGACACTTCCTTGCGTGCAAAGATGTAGATGGTGGATCCCAACAGTCAGGGTGGCGAATTGTTTTTTTATTTTTTGCCCGGACGCACTTCCTTGCATGCGAAGATGTAGCTGGTGGGTCCCAGCAGTCAGGGGGGCGAATCGTTTTTTTCGGACGCACTTCCTTGCGTGCGAAGATGTAGCTGGTGGGTCCCAGCAGTCAGGGGGAAACATTTTTTTGCGAAATAAGGTGGTCCGTCCGGTGGGTCCCTGCTTTCAGGTGGAGGAATAATTATTTTGCGCGTAATAAGGAGGCACTTCCTTGCGGCCGCCATGGACCCAGCTGTCAGCCTCTCCACGTATAGTACTCTTCCGATGGAAGTCGTTCCTTGACCATGTTGACCACGCCGCGCCGAGAGCACCAGGATGGTGGACGACGGCAAGGCCTGGGAAGGGGACGACATGGAGCCGAGGAAGACGCGATAGTGGATGCCCACGCGTAGAGGAGTATGGGGGTTCACTCGTTCGGCTGCGGTGTGAGGCTGCCATCGCTGCAGAATAATAGGGGGTATGGGTGAGTAGAGGGATGGCCTGGCCAGCGGCGGGAGTAGTAGGGGGCGGTGAGGCCTCCGCGGCATCATAGCCGGCCACGAGAGGCAGGAGCACGTGGCATGACCGGCGCTGCTTTGGGCAGCTGGAGCAAGAAGACCAGAGGTTGAAGAAGCACTATGGCCATTGGATGGACATCGTATGGTCACTAGAGCTAGAATAGTTCATATTGACTAAGTTGACAAAGCCCTCCGTCCCCGTCAACTTAGTAGGCCCACAGTCAGGCTCCCACCAAGGTGGGTCCCAGGTAGTAGGGGGAGTATTCATTTTTTCTGCTTAATAAGGAGGCACTTCCGGTGGGTCCAAGCTGACAGCGGGGGGGACATTTTTTTCACGAAATACGGTGCCCCGTCAGGTTGGTCCCAGCAGTCAGGGGGAAAACGTTTTTTCGCAAAATACGGTGGCCCGTCCAGTGGGTCCCTCCTGTCAGGTGGAGTAATCATTTTTTTCCGCGTAATAAGGAGGCACTTCCTTGCCGCGGGCGTGGACCCAGCTGTCAGCCTCTCCACGTACATTACACTTCCGATGGAAGTCATTCCTTGACCATGTTGACCACTGATACGTCTCCAACGTATCTACTTTTCCAAACACTTTTGCCCTTGTTTTGGACTCTAACTTGCATGATTTGAATGAAACTAACCCGGACTGACGTTGTTTTCAGCAGAACTGCCATGGTGTTATATTTGTGCAGAAAACAGAAGTTCTTGGCCTGATAATCCATGGAGATAACTTTTGGAAAATATAAAAAATACTGGCGAAAGAGTCAAGGCCAGGGGCCCACACCCTATCCACGAGGGTGGGGGGCGCCCCCCCTCCCCCTGGGCGCGCCCCCTGCCTCGTGGGCCCCCTGGATGGCCACCGACCTCAACTCCAACTCTATATATTTTCTTTCGCGGAGAAAAAAATCAGAGAGAAAGTTTCATCGCATTTTATGATACGGAGCCGCCGCCAAGCCCTAATCTCTCTCGGGAGGGCTGATCTGGAGTCCGTTTGGGGCTCCGGAGAGGGAGATTCGTCGTCGTCGTCATCATCAACCATCCTTGCTACCTCTTGAGCACTGCGTTGGATTTCCCCGAAGAGGAGAGGATGATGCAGTAAAGTAGCGTAAGTATTTCCCTCAGTTTTTGAGAACCAAGGTATCAATCCAGTAGGAGATCATGCACGAGTCCCTCGTACCTACACAAAACGATAGCTACTCGCAACAACGCGATTAGGGGTTGTCAATCCCTTCAGGTCACTTACGAGGGTGAGATCTGATAGAGATGATAAATAATATTTTTGGTATTTTTTATATAGAGATGCAAAGTGAAAAGTAAAAGGCAAAGTAAAAACAAAGCAAGTAATAAAGTAATGGAGATTGATATGATGAGAATAGACCCGGGGGCCATAAGTTTCACTAGTGGCTTCTCTCAAGAGCATAAGTATTCTACGGTGGGTGAACAAATTACTGTTGAGCAATTGATAGAAAAGCGAATAATTATGAGATTATCTAGGTATGATCATGTATATAGGCATCACGTCCAAGACAAGTAGATCGAAACGATTCTGCATCTACTACTATTACTCCACTCATCGACCGCTATCCAGCATGCATCTAGAGTATTAAGTTAAAAACAGAGTAACGCCTTAAGCAAGATGACATGATGTAGAGGGATAAATTCATGCAATATGATAAAAAACCATCTTGTTATCCTCGATGGCAACAATGCAATACGTGCCTTGCAACCCTTTCTGTCACTGGGTAAGGACACCGCAAGATTGAACCCAAAGCTAAACACTTCTCCCATTGCAAGAACTACCAATCTAGTTGGCCAAACCAAACGGATAATTCGAAGAGACTTGCAAAGATAACTCAATCATACATAAAAGAATTCAGAGAAGAATCAAATATTATTCATAGATAAGCTGTATCATAAACCCACAATTCATCGGTCTCAACAAACACACTGCAAAAAGAAGATTACATCGAATAGATCTCCACAAGAGAGGGGGAGAACATTGTATTGAGATCCAAAAAGAGAGAAGAAGACATCTAGCTACTAGCTATGGACCCGAAGGTCTGAAGTAAACTACTCACACTTCATCGGAGAGGCTATGGTGTTGATGTAGAAGCCCTCCGTGGTAGATGCCCTCTCCAGCGGAGCTCCAGAACAGGCCCCAAGATGGGATCTCGCGGATACAGAAGGTTGCGGTGGTGGAATTAGGTTTTTGGCTCCATATCTGATCTGACGGGGGTACGTAGGTATATGTAGGAGGAAGGAGTACGTCGGTGGAGCAACAGGGGGCCCACGAGGCAGGGGCGCACCCAGGGGGCGCCCTCCACCCTCGTGACCTCCTCTGGCACTTCTTGGAGTAGGGTCCAAGTCTCCTGGATCACGTTCGGTGAGAAAATCACGTTCCTGAAGGTTTTATTCCGTTTGGACTCCGTTTGATATTCTGTTTCTTCGAAATACTGAAATAGGCAAAAAAACAGCAATTCTGGGCTGGGCCTCCGGTTAATAGGTTAGTCCCAAAAATAATATAAAAGTGGAAAATAAAGCCCAATATAGTCCAAAACAGTATATAAAGTAGCATGGAGCAATCAAAAATTATAGATACGTTGGAGACGTATCAAGCATCCCCAAGCTTAATTCCTGCTCGTCCTCGAGTAGGTAAATGATAAAAAAGAATTTTTGATCCGGAGTGATACTTTGGCATAATTTCAATGTAAATCTTCTTAATTGTGACATGAATATTCAGATCCGAAAGATTCAAGACAAAAGTTCATATTGACATAAAAGTAATAATACTTCAAGCATACAAATTAAAGCAATCATGTCTTCTCAAAATAGCATGGTTAAGGAAAGTTATCCCTACACAATCATATAGCCTAGCTAAGCTCTATCTTCATCACACAAAGTATTTAATCATGCACAACCCCGATGATGAGCCAAGCAATTGTTTCATACTTTAGTAATCTCAAACTTTTTCAACTTTCACGCAATACATGAGCGTGAGCCATGGACATATCACTATAGGTGGAATAGAATGGTGGTTGTGGAGAAGACAAAAAGGGGAAGATAGTCTCACATCAACTAGGCGTATCAACGGGCTATGGAGATGCCCATTAATAGATATCAATGTGAGTGAGTAGGGATTGCCATGCAACGGATGCACTAGAGCTATAAGTATATGAAAGCTCAACAAAAGAAACTAAGTGGGTGTGCATCCAACTTGCTTGCTCACGAAGACCTAGGGCACTTTTGAGGAAGCCCATCATTGGAATATACAAGCCAAGTTCTATAATGAAAAATTCCCACTAGTATATGAAAGTTGTAAGTGCATCTAGTGCCACCCCTAGTTGGTTTTGGAGTATTGACGACAAAGTTGGTTGAGGGACTAATGCGTTTGTAAGAATTGCAGGATAACGCAGGTAGTGTCCCTCATTGATTCGGTTTACCTACCGGAGATGACCCCTAAAAATGTATGAAGACATTGAAGACAATGGTGGTATGAGAAGATATTCATATTGAAGACTATGACATGAGAATACATTGCGTAAAGACTATGGAGCGCGAAGACTGTGTGGTTTCGTTGTTTCCTTTTCTTCTTTGTTGAGTCATAGGAACCACCGTACTGTTAAGTGGGGTCCAAGTGAACTAAGGTAGAGTAACTGAAGTGATGCTCAACCCAAATCCTATGTCTTCGAGCGAAGACAATGAGAGCAAATCTTATCCAGAGCTGGATGAGTCAGCTTTGCTTGTAGCCCAAGTAAAGTTGCCGCGTGTGTTTGAAATCTGACCGTTGGAACACGTGTCAGTTCCTTAGTGACCCAGGGTCATTTCGGACAAATCAGGTCGGGTTGCCTTGTGGCTATAAATAGCCCACCCCCTACACCATAAATTGGTGGCTGCTCAGAGCTAGTGCACGGCTTTTGTCGTTTGAGAGCAACCCACATCGAAGCATTTGAGAGAGACAAATCCTTGCGAGGATAAAGCCCAAACACCCAGAGCCAAAGAGTGTTAGGCATCACTGAAGTCTTTCTGTCTGTGTGACCTGAAGACTTATTACACTTGAGGACTGTGTATCCTCCAGCCAGTTAGGCGTCGCGTTCTGAGCATCCAAGAGTCATTGTGGATTGCCGGTGAACAAAGTCTGTGAAGGTTTGGAAGTCTACCTTGAAGACTTACCAAAGTGATTGGGCGAGGACTGGGTGTCCTTATATCAAGGGGAATAAGGTGAAGACACGGTCTTCTGAGTTAAATCTCAGCCTCCCTAACCAGACGTACAGTTATCACAGCAACTGGAACTGGTCCAACAAATCCTGTGTCTTCAACAAGCGACTGGTTCTATCCCTTTCCATCCTTTACTTAAGTTTGTCTTCGTGAAGTCACTGCCTATCTGTGTATCTGTTTGACTTCATTGCTTGACTACTACTGCTGATTGGCTTCACACTATCTTCCATCCCGATCCTTACTACTTAGCTGCTATTAGTCCTGTACTTTCACATCATTGCATATTTGACTATGGCTTGCTTATGGTAGTTTATCTTCCGCTGCATATCAACTAGGTCATTTCTGTTGTTCGTCTTCGAAACTTCTAAGTTTTGAAGACTTTCATAAAAATCGCCTATTCACCCCCCCCCCTCTAGTCGATACTAGCACTTTCAAAAGTGACAACATATGAGACTCTCTATCATGAAGATCATGGTGCTACTTTGAAGCACAAGTGTGGAAAAAGGATAGTAGCATTGTCCCTTCTCTCTTTTTCTCTCATATTTTTTTGGTGGGCTTATTTAGCCTCTTTTATTTTTCATAAAGTCCAGAGTCTCATCCCGACTTATGGGGGAATCATAGTCTCCATCATCCTTTCCTCACTGGGACAATGCTCTAATAATGAGGATCATCACACTTTTATTTTTCTTACAACTGAACAATTACAACTTGATACTTAGAACAAAATATGACTCTATTTGAATGCCTCCGGCGGTGTACCGAGATATGCAATGAATCAAGAGCGACATGTATGAAAATTATGAAGGTGGCCTTGCCACAAATACAATGTCAACTGCATGTTCATGCAAAAAGCAATATGACAAAAGTAATGTGTGTCATATAAACGAAACGGTGGAAAGTTGCATGGCAATATATCTCGAAATGGCTATGGAAATGCCATGATAGGTAGGTATGGTGGCTGTTTTGAGGAAGGTATATGGTGGGTGTATGATACCGGCGAAAAGTGTGCGGTATTAGAGAGGCTAGCAATGGTGGAAGGGTGAGAGTGTGTATAATCCATGGACTCAAGTATTAATCAAAAGAACTCATGCACTTGTTGCAAAAATTTACAAGTCATCAAAAAACAAAGCACTAAACGCATACTCCTAGGGGGATAGATTGGTAGGAAAAGAGCATCGCTCGTCCCCGACTGCCACTCATAAGGAAGACAATCAATAAATAAAATTGTGCTCCGACTTCATCACAAAGCGGTTCACCATACGTGCATGCTACGGGAATCACAAACTTCAACACAAGCATTCTTTAAATTCGTAATCACCCCAACTAGCATTGCTTTGATATTATCACCTCCATATCTCAAAACAATTATCAAGCATCAAACTTATCTTAGTATTCAATGCACTCAAAAGAAAGTTTCACAAATCTTGAATACCAAGTATATAATTAAGCAAATTACCATGCTCTTAACAACTCTCAAAATAATCTAAGTGAATCATGAGAGATCAATATTTTCTTTAAAAAAATCCACCATCATGCTCTAAAAGATCTAAGTGAAGTACTAGAGCAAAAATTATTACGCTCAAAAGATATAAGTGAAGCACTATGAGCAAAAACTATCAAGCTCAAAAGATATAAGTGAAGCACATAGAGTATTCTAGTAAATTCCAAATCATGTATGGCTCTCTCAAAAGGTGTGTACAGCAAGGATGATTGTGGTAAACTAACAAGCAAAGACGCAAATAATACAAGACGCTCCAAGCAAAACACATAACATGTGGTGAATAAAAATATAGCTCCAAGTAAATTACTGATGGAAGTAGACCAAAGAGGGGATGCATTCCGGGGCATCCCCAAGCTTTGACTTTTTGGTGTCCTTGGATTATCTTGGGGGTGCCATGGTCATCCCCAAGCTTAGGCTCTTGCCACTCTTTGTTCCATAATCCATCAAAAGAATTCACCCAAAACTTGAAAACTTCACAACACAAAACTCAATAGAAATCTTGTGAGCTCCGTTAGTGAAAGAAAACAAAAGACTACTTTAAGGTACTGTAATGAACTCATTATTTATTTATATTGGTGTTAAACCTACTGTATTACAACTTCCTTATGGTTTATAAACTAATTTATTAGCCATAGATGCATTGAAATAAGCAAACAACACACGAAAAACAGAATCTGTCAAAAACAGAACAGTCTGTAGAAATCTGTAACTAACGCAAACTTCTGGAACTCTAAAAATTCTACCAAAATAGGAAGTACTGGACAATTTGTTTATTGATCAGAATCAAAAAGAATCAATGCAAAAGCACGTTTTTGTGATTTATTGAATTGTTTCTCGTGAGCGCAAAGTTTCTATTTTTCAGCAGAATCAAATCAACTATCATCATAGCTTTTCCTATAGGTTCTACTTGGCACAAACACTAATTAAAACATAAAACCACATCTAAACAGAAAGTAGATGGATTATTTATTCCTAAACAGAAGCAAAAACAAAAAATACAAAATAAAATTGGGTTGCCTCCCAACAAGCGCTATCGTTTAACGCCCTTAGCTAGGCATAAAAGCAAGGATAGAACTAGGTATTACCATCTTTGGTAGGCAATTCTTCAATGGGGCATCTATCTTTTTTAGAAATTTCTTTCTTTATAGTAATTATCAAACTCTTAGGTGTAAGATCAAAAATTCTTTCATAGCAAAGGGTTCCTTAATGATGGCAAAAACATTCGGATGAACACTCATAGATTTAAGATCCGCAATTTCCTTACTAGATGATTCATCCTTACTCTTAGGAACATAAATAAGCTTAGGTTTTTTAGTGGACGAACTTGGAGTGTTTTGAATGGAAGAAAAAGCGGTTCCCAAGTTGGTAATGATACCCTCTAGTTTATCGATTCTTGTGGAATCTAGATTTATTCTCTCGTTAACTATGGGTTCTTTTTCTTTAATATTTTTCAAAGTCGTTCCTACCTTAGATCCATATTGGGTAATTTGATTGTGGATCTTTTTATCAAGATTTTCAATTGATTCAATGGTAGCAACTTTATTCTCGATAATTTCAAGTCTTTGCATAACATGCTCGAAAGTTAACATAGTTCCATTAATCAACGAAGCTGGTGAGCCAAATAAATCTATTAAAGCACTGTAAGAATCAAAAGTATGGCTACCCAAGAAATTCCCTCCGATAATGGTATCAAGGATATATCTAAACCAAGGATTATCACCTACAGAAAAATTACGAAGAAGAACAGAAGTAGATTGCTTCCTGGTAGATCTATTTTGAGCATTACAAATTCTATACCAAGCGTCTTTTAGATTTTCTCCCTCCCTTTGTTTAAAATTTAAAACTTCATTCTCGGGAGATAGCGGAGAAGATAGGAGACTAGTCATGATGACAAGCAAGCAAACTAACACACGAGCAAACAAAAAGGCAACGGAGAAAAAAGCGAAAGGGAAAGAGAGGAGGATATTGGGAAAGAGAGGGCGAATAAAACGGCAAGGGTGAAGTGGGGGAGAGGAAAACGAGAGGCAAACAATGTAATGCGAGAGATAGGGATTGTGATGGGTACTTGGTATGGTTGACTTTTGCACAAACTCCCCGACAATGGCGCCAGAAATTCTTCTTGCAACCTCTTGAGCACTGCGTTGGATTTTCCCGAAGAGGAGAGGATGATGCAGTAAAGTAGCGTAAGTATTTCCCTCAGTTTTTGAGAACCAAGGTATCAATCTAGTAGGATATCATGCACGAGTCCCTCGTACCTACACAAAATGATAGATACCCGCAACCAACGCGATTAGGGGTTGTCAATCCCTTCACGGTCACTTACGAGGGTGAGATCTGATAGAGATGATAAATAATATTTTTGGTATTTTTTATATAGAGATGCAAAGTGAAAAGTAAAAGGCAAAGTAAAAACAAAGCAAGTAATAAAGTAATGGAGATTGATATGATGAGAATAGACCCGGGGGCCATAGGTTTCACTAGTGGCTTCTCTCAAGAGCATAAGTATTCTACGGTGGGTGAACAAATTACTGTTGAGCAATTGATAGAAAAGCGAATAATTATGAGATTATCTAGGTATGATCATGTATATAGGCATCACGTCCAAGACAAGTAGATCGAAACGATTCTGCATCTACTACTATTACTCCACTCATCGACCGCTATCCAGCATGCATCTAGAGTATTAAGTTAAAAACAGAGTAACGCCTTAAGCAAGATGACATGATGTAGAGGGATAAATTCATGCAATATGATAAAAAAAACATCTTGTTATCCTCGATGGCAACAATGCAATACGTGCCTTGCAACCCTTTCTGTCACTTGGTAAGGACACCGCAAGATTGAACCCAAAGCTAAACACTTCTCCCATTGCAAGAACTACCAATCTAGTTGGCCAAACCAAACGGATAATTCGAAGATACTTGCAAAGATAACTCAATCATACATAAAAGAATTCAGAGAAGAATCAAATATTATTCATAGATAAGCTGGATTATAAACCCACAATTCATCGGTCTCAACAAACACACCGCAAAAAGAAGATTACATCGAATAGATCTCCACAAGAGAGGGGGAGAACATTGTATTGAGATCCAAAAAGAGAGAAGAAGCCATCTAGCTACTAGCTATGGACCCGAAGGTTTGAAGTAAACTACTCACACTTCATCGGAGAGGCTATGGTGTTGATGTAGAAGCCCTCCATGGTAGATGCCCTCTCCGGCGGAGCTCCAGAACAGGCCCCAAGATGGGACATCGCGGATACAGAAGGTTGCGGCGGTGGAATTAGGTTTTTGGCTCCGTATCTGATTTGACGGGGGTACGTAGGTATATATAGGAGGAAGGAATACGTCGGTGGAGCAACAGGGGGCCCATGAGGCAGGGGGCGCGCCGGGGGGGGGGGGCGCCCTCCACCCTCGTGACCTCCTTTGGCACTTCTTGGAGTAGGGTCCAAGTCTCCTGGATCACGTTCGGTGAGAAAATTGCGTTCCCAAAGGTTTTATTCCATTTGATATTATGTTTCTTTGAAATACTAAAATAGGCAAAAAACAGCAATTCTAGGTTGGGCCTTCGGTTAATAGATTTTTCCCAGAAATAATATAAAAGTGGAAAATAAAGCCCAATATAGTCCAAAACAGTAGATAAAGTAGCATGGAGCATTCAAAAATTATAGATACGTTGGAGACGTATCAATCCTCCATCACCAATTTCATGATGCTCACCGTCGTGCATGACTAATTCCATCGTAGGCTTGCTAGACGGTGATGGGTTGGATGAGATTTACCATGTAATCAAGTTAGTTTTATTAGGGTTTGATCCCTAGTATCCACTATGTTCTGAGAATGATGTTGCTATGACTTTGCTATGCTTAATGCTTGTCACTAGGGCCCGAGTGCCATGATTTCATATCTGAACCTATTATGTTTTCATGAATATATGTGAGTTCTTGATCCTATCTTCCAAGTCTATAGTCACCTATTATGTGTTATGATCCGACAACCCTGAAGTGACAATAATCGGGATACTGCTCGGTGATGACCGTAGTCTAAGGAGTTCATGTATTCACTATGTGTTAATGCTTTGGTCCGGTACTCTATTAAAAGGAGGCCTTAATATCCCTTAGTTTCCACTAGGACCCCGCTGCCACGGGAGGGTAGGACAAAAGATGTCATGCAAGTTCTTTTCCATAAGCACGTATGACTATATTCGGAATACATGCCTACATTACATTGATGAACTGGAGCTAGTTCCATGTCACCCTATGTTATAACTATTACATGAGGAATCGCATCCGACATAATTATCCATCACTAATCCAATGCCCATGATCTTTTCACATGTTGTGCTTTGCTTATTTACTTTACCGTTGCTAATATTACAATTACTACAAAACTGCTACTATTACTTTTAACACTATTACCATTACTATCATACTACTTTGCTACTAAATACTTTGCTGCAGATACTAATTTATCCAGGTGTGGTTGAATTGACAACTCAACTGCTAATACTTGAGAATACTCTTTGTCTCCCCTTGTGTCGAATCAATAAATTTGGGTTGAATACTCTACCCTCGAAAACTGTTGCGATCCCCTATACTTGTGGGTTATCAGGACTATTTTCTGGTGCCGTTGCCGGGGAGCATAGCTCTATTCTTTGAGTCACTTGGGATTTATATCTGCTGATCACTATGAAGAACTTGAAAGACGAAAGAACTAAGATTTTTCCCTCAACTACGAGGGAGGTAAGAAACTGCCATCTAGCTCTGCACTAGATTCTCCTTTTGTTTTGAGTAAGCTTGCGACACCTAAACCTGCTACTGCTATGAATTCTGATATGTCGCATGTTATTGATGATGCCACTTCTGCTATGCATGATACTTATGATGAAACTACTTCTATGCTTGATACTACTGTGCCATTAGGTGTATATCTTGATGAACAACTTGCTAGGGTTAGAGAAAATGAAATTATAGATGATGAAATTATTGAAGATAGTGATGATGAAGGTTCTCCCCCTAAATATGAATTGCCTCTGTTCCTGAGGGTTATGTTATGGATGAAGAATCTGCTAGAGCTATTCATGCTTGCAATGATAGATATGATCTTAAGAAGTTATTAGCTAAATGGAAGCAGCAATCTGTGAATGCTAGAATAAAATATGACCCTGCTTTTGCTACTTCACCTATCTTTCTTACTGATAAGGATTATGAATTCTCTGTTGATCCTGATATAATTACTTTGGTTGAATCTGATCCTTTTTATGGCTATGAATCTGAAACTATTGTGGCACATCTTACTACTTGAATGATATAGCCACCCTGTTCACTAATGATGAGAAATCTCGCTACTACTATATACTTAAGATATTTCCGTGCTCATTAAAGGGTGATGCTAAAACTTGGTTTAATTCTCTTGATCCTGGTTGTGTGCGTAGTCCCCGGGATATGATTTGTTACTTCTATGCTAAATATTTCCCTCCTCATAAGAAACAAGCTGCCTTGCAGGAAATATATAATTTTGTCCAAATTGAAGAAGAGAGTCTCCCACAAGCTTGGGGGAGGCTTCTCCGATTACTTAATGCTTCGCCTGATCACCCTCTTAAGAAAAATGAAATACTTGATATCTTTTATAATGGACTAACTGATGCTTCCAAGGACCACTTGGATAGTTGTGTTGGTTGTGTTTTCAGGGAAAGAACAGTCGACCAAGCGGAATTGCTATTGAATAATATGTTGGCTAATGAAAATAATTAGACTCTTCCTGAGCCAATTCATGAGGCAATTCCTGAGCCAATTGAGCCAACTACTGAGCCTATTCCTAAACCTACTCCAAAGAAGAGAGGTGTTCTATTTCTCAATCCTCAAGATATGCAAGAGTCAAAGAAATCTATGAAAGAAAAAGGTATTAAAGCTAAAGATGTTAAGAATTTACCTCCTATTGAAGAAATACATGGTCTTAATCTACTGCCTGTCGAAGAAACACATTGTCTTGATAACCCGACACAGGTTGTAAAGGTAAATTCTCTTTATAGATATGATAAAGTTGAAATCCCGTCTATTAAGTTTCCTAGCCAATGTTTAGATGAATTTGGTGATTTTATGGCTAGACAAGAAAGTTTCAATGCTTATGTTGGTAGAGAATTAAAGAGTAATGCTTACATGATTGGACGCATGAGTGATTATATGGCTAGATTTAAAGGTGAACTTAAACTCATTAGCAAATATGCCTCTACGGTTACCACTCAAGCGAAGCAAGTACTTAAAGCTCAAAGTGATTTGCTCGATGAATTAAATAATAAACATGACTTTGCTGTTAGAGTTGGCTACTAGAACTGGTAGAATGACTCAGGAACCCTTGTATCCTAAAGGCCACCCTAAGAGAATTGAGCAAGATTCTCAGAGAAATAATTTAGAGGCACCTAGTTCTTCTAAAAAGAAGAAAAAGAAAGATGATAGGACTTTGCATGCTTCTAGTGAACCTGTTGTAGACACACCTGAGAATCCCAATGATATTTCTATTTCTGATGCTGAAACACAATCAGGTGATGAACATGACCTAGTGATAATGTTAATGATAATGTTCATGTTGATGCTCAACCTAGCAATAATAATGATATAGAGATTGAACCTACTGTTGATCTTGATAACCCACAATCAAAGAATCAACATTATGATAAGAGAGACTTTGTTTCTAGGAAGCATGGTAAAGAAAGAGACCATGGGTTCAGAAACCCATGCCTTTTCCTCCTAAGCCATCCAAGAAAAAGGATGACGAGGATTTGACCTATCTTCTTATGATAAGAGAGACTTTGCTGAAATGATTAGACCTATCTTCTTACGTATGCGCTTAACTGATATGCTTAAAGTAAATCCTTATGCTAAATATATGAAGGATATTATTACAAATAAAAGTAAGATACCGGAAGCTGAAATTTCCACCATGCTTGCTAATTATACTTTTAAGGCTGGAGTACCTAAGAAACTTGGAGATCCAGGAGTACCAACTATACCATGCTCCATTAAAAGAAACTATGTTAAAACTGCTTTATGTGATCTTGGAGCCGGTGTTAGTGTTATGCCTCTCTCTTTATATCGTAGACTTGAATTGAATAAGTTGGCACCTACTGAAATATCTTTGCAAATGGCTGATAAATCAACTGCTATACCTGTCGGTATTTGTGAGGATGTGCATGCTGTGGTTGCAAATGTCACTATCTTAACGGACTTTGTTATTCTTGATATTCCCGAGGACGATAGTATGTCAATTATCTTTGGTAGACCCTTTTTGAATACTGCAGGGGCTGTTATTGACTGCAACAAAGGCAATGTCACTTTTCATGTTAATGGTAATGAGCATACGGTACATTTTCCGAGGAAACAACCTCAAGTTCATATCATCAATTCTATTGGAAAAAGTCCAACAATTATTATTGGAGGTTTTGAATTTCCTCTTCCTACTGCCAAGAAAAAATATGATACTTATTATTGGGGTGTTCATATCCCCGTTAAGGTAACCTAGTGTTATTCGAAATTTCTCCGGTTCCTAGCTATCCGGAATGAGTTTGTTAATAAGACTTGATCAACCTTGTTAGTAGATTCCTTTTGATGATCATGAGATGGATAAAACTAGAAGGCACAACCTTCTGTACCCTCTATTTACTTTATGTTATTTAGAATAAATAAAGGAAAAATAGTATTATCTGTCTGTTTTCTGAATTATCCATGTAATAAAAAATGTCCCAAAAATAAATGTTCTCCAAATGCCCTGCAAATTTAGTATTATTTTTTATTGAATATTTGAGGATTTTAGGCACTAAGAACACAGCAGGAGGGCAAGCACCTGGCCACGAGGGTCCAGGGCACGCCCACTCTTGTTGGGCGCGCCCACTGCCTTGTGGGCCCATGGTGGCCCCCCTCCACTTATTCCTGCACCCACACACTTCATCTTCCTCCCAAAAAAATCCCCATCCAGCTCAAGCACGAGTTCTAGCTCATTTTTCTGTGATTTTCGATCTCATTGCTCAAAGCTCCATTCACAAAACTGCTTTGGGAGATTGTTCTTTGGTATGTGATTCCTCCAATGGTCCAATTAGTTTTTGTTCTAGTGCTTTATTCATTGCAAATTTTTGCTGCCCAGGTGACCCTGTTCTTGAGCTTGCATGTCAAAATTATGA
This sequence comes from Triticum dicoccoides, assembly GCF_002162155.2. Taxonomy (NCBI): domain Eukaryota; kingdom Viridiplantae; phylum Streptophyta; class Magnoliopsida; order Poales; family Poaceae; genus Triticum; species Triticum dicoccoides. Next base: position 476,728,346 of record NC_041383.1, on the reverse strand, counting down.
GGTCCCAAGTAATTATAATGCATGATATAGGCTCTAGGCACTTGTGGGAGTAGTTGCTATCAATCTTGTTTAGTTTGATTCACTTTTATTTTGAAGTAACTAAAATTTCAGAATTTTTTCAGAGGAAGAAATATGTCTAGGAAAATGTACCAAGGTGGTTCTTCAACAAAGAAAGGACCCAAGCGCGCAATGCGTGAGCAAAATGATGAACCATCAAGGGAAGCTGGTGTGCGGGCTTGTGAATGGCCGTCAGAAGAATTTATGGTCAATGCATGCATCAAGGATGAATTTGATGCATATGTGTGTAATGCCGATCTTGAGGACTTCATGCAAGATAAGTGTCCTCAGTACTACTATTTGACTGATTCATTCGTGAGAAGGTTTAAATTTTCATTTTCGCGTAATTCTCAAAGTGTCCTATTTGATATTTATGATCAATCATATACCATGGACTTAGAAGATTTTACTACTGCTTGCAAACTCCCACAGTGGGGTAGTGTTAATGAACCCCGTAAATCTGAATATAAAGACTTTCTTGCTAGTATCACTGTAGGAGAATCTAGAGATATAGCACAAGCTACCATAGGGAGCATTCATTTTCCTGCTATACATTATTTTGCTCTCTTCATTGGTAGATGCATTAACAGTAAAGATGAAGCATGTCACATGTGTGTCCCTGATCTTTGTGTTATCAAGAGTGTTGTATTAGGTAATAAAGATTACAACTTGGGGGCTATTGTTGCACATAGGTTGCATAATAATGGTTTATCTGGAGATTTGTTTGGAGGGATTTATGCGACCCGTGTTGCTAATTATCTTGGTATACCTCCATGTGAGGGTGATATTGAGTTGCCTCCCGCCTATTTACATTATGACGCTATGACGAGTCATCATTTTCTTGTGAGGAATGAACAGTTCCTCAAGTATTGACTAATCTTTGACAGACGTCGCGCTGTCCATGTTACTCTCCCTGCTCCTTCCCTTTTTGATTACCAGGCAAAACGAAGATATGTTGTCACCAGGGAGGAGGCAAACGAACTCGAGAGGAGAGCGGAGGCAGCTCGCCAACATGCCGCAGCTCAGGAGGCAATGGCTGCTGCATCTCAGTACGACCCCAGTTATAACTTCGGATATCAGCCAGGCTATCCTTGGCCATAGACCAACTTAGGCCAAAAGCCCAAGCTTGGGGGAGTATGTATTTCTCATCGACATTACATTCATGTTCACACACTTATTCTAGTTGTCGGTGCTCATACTTTTTCATTATATTATCCATGCTAGTTTAATTTCTTTTTCTAGCTTTCTTCTTGTGTGTTTGATAAACTTTAGAAAAAGAAAAAAAATAGTTAGTTTAATTTGCATGCTTATAGTAGCATTTAAATGAAAACCCAAAAGTATTTCTCATTCTTCTTTTTACTTGTTGGGAGCTTTCCCATGTAAATAGTTTTATTTCTTTTCTTTCCTTTGGGGGTCGAGAGGACACGACCATATTGAAAATGCTTAGTGGCCCTAATATACATGATTGTTGATTTAACCAAGAGCCCATATTACTTTGTCTTCTCTCTTGAATTGAATGCTTGCAGATTCCAGCTTAGTCCAATGCACGTACACTATTATTATTATACACACCGTTCGATCGTGCAAGTGAAAGGCAATAATGACGATATACGATGGGCTGATTGAGATGAGAGAAGCTGGTATGAACTCGACCTCTCTTGTTTTTGTAAATATGATGAGTTCATCGTTCCTGATTCAGCCTATTATGAATAAACATGTTTGGAATGACAATTAGAGATTAAAGTTGCTTATGCCATGCTTAATTAGCTAGGAGTTTATAATGGTTTACCTTGCGTGTCAACATGCTATTGAAATGGTTGTGATGTGGTATGATAGGGTGGTATCCTCCTTTGAATGATTCGAGTGACTTGACTTGGCACATGTTCACACATGAAATTGAAACAAAGACAACAAAGCCTTCACGATATTTATGTTCATGGTGGATTATATCCTACTCATGCTTGCACTCAGTGTTGATTAATTTTAATGCATGTTGATGACTGTTGTCGCTCTCTAAGTTGGTCGCTTCCCAGTCTTTTGCTAGCCTTCACCTATACTAAGCGGGAATACCGCTTGTGCATCCAAACTCCATAAACCCCAAAGTTATTCCATATGAGTCCACCATACCTTCCTATGTGCGGTATTTACCTGCCGTTCCAAGTAAATTTGTATGTGCCAAACTCCAAACCTTCAAATGAAATTTTGTTTTGTATGCTCGAGCAGCTCATGTTTCAACTAGGGTTGTCTATATCTTCCATGCTAGGTGGGTTATTCTCAAGGGGAGTGGACTCCGCTCCTCATTCACGAGAAAATGGCTGGTAACCAGGATGCCCAGTCCCATGATAAAAAAGATCAAAACAAATTGAAATAATTAAACAAAACTCCCCCAGGGCTATTGCTAGTTGGAGGCACTCGTTGTTTCGAGCGAGCCATGGATTGATGCTTGTTGGTGGTGGGGGAGTATAAACTTTACCATTCTGTTTGGGAACCGCCTATAATGTATGTAGCATGGAAGATATCGAGATCTCATAGTTGTTGCGTTGACAGTGAAACTATACCACACAAAATTTTATTCATCTCTATTTTAAAATCGAGCTCTCGCACCTCTGCAAATCCCTGCTTCCCTCTGCGACGGGCCTATCTATTTACTTTTATGTTGAGTCATCACCCTCTTATTAAAAAGCACCCGCTGGAGAGCACACTGTCATTTGCATGCATTACTATTAGTTTATATTGGGTATGACTTGACTCGATCTCTTTTACCATGAATTACAATGTCTAGTCAGTCTTTGATCTTTAAAGGTGCTCTGCATTTATGTTTTGCGGTCTCAGAAAGGGCTAGCGAGATACCATCTTGTTATATCATATTATGATTGTTTTGAGAAAGTGGTTTCATCCGAGTTTTATTATTATTGCTCGCTAGTTGATTATGCCATTGATATGAGTAAACATGAGACCTAAGTGTTATTGTGAATATGGTTAGTTCATAATCTTTGCTAAAAACTTGAATGCTGGCTTTACATATTTACAACAACAAGAGCAAACAGAGTATGTAAAAGTTTTTCTTTATCACTTTCAGTTTATCAATTGAATTGCTTGAGGACAAGCAAAGGTTTAAGCTTGGGGGAGTTGATACGTCTCCAACGTATCTACTTTTCCAAACACTTTTGCCCTTGTTTTGGACTCTAACTTGCATGATTTGAATGAAACTAACCCGGACTGACGTTCTTTTTAGCAGAACTCCCATGGTGTTATTTTTGTGCAGAAAACAAAAGTTCTCGGGATGACCTGAAAATCCACGGAGATAACTTTTGGAAAATATAAAAAATACGAGCGAAAGAATCAAGGCTAGGGGGGCCACACCCTATCCACGAGGGTGGGGGGCGCCCCCTCCCCCTGGGCGCGCCCCCTGACTCGTGGTCCCCCTGGATGGCCACCGACCTCATCTCCAACTCTATATATTTGCTTTCGCGGAGAAAAAAATCAGAGATAAAGTTTCATCGCGTTTTACGATACGGGGCCGCTGCCAAGCCCTAATCTCTCTCGGGAGGGCTGATCTGGAGTCCGTTCGGGGCTACGGAGAGGGGGATTTGTCGCCGTCGTCATCATCAACCATCCTCCATCACCAATTTCATGATGTTCACCGCTGTGCGTGAGTAATTCCATCATAGGCTTGCTGGACGGTGATGGGTTGGATGAGATTTACCTTGTAATCAAGTTAGTTTTGTTAGGGTTTGATCCCTAGTATCCACTATGTTCTGAGATTGATGTTGCTATGACTTTACTATGCTTAATGCTTGTCACTAGGGCCCGAGTGCCATGATTTCAGATCTGAACCTATTATGTTTTCATGAATATATGTGAGTTCTTGATCATATCTTGCAAGTCTGTAGTCACCTATTATGTGTTATGATCCGACAACCCCGAAGTGACAATAATCGGGATACTTCTCGGTGATGATCGTAGTCTGAGGAGTTCATGTATTCACTATGTGTTAATGCTTTGGTCCGGTACTCTATTAAAAGGAGGCCTTAATATCCCTTAGTTTCCACTAGGACCCCGCTGCCACGGGAGGGTAGGACAAAAGATGTCATGCAAGTTCTTATCCATAAGCACATATGACTATATTCGGAATACATGCCTACATTCCATTGATGAACTGGAGCTAGTTCTGTGTCACCCTATGTTATAACTATTACATGAGGAATCACATCCGACATAATTATCCATCACTGATCCAATGCCCATGAGCTTTTCACAAATTGTGCTTTGCTTATTTACTTTATCGTTGCTACTGTTGAAATTACTACAAAACTGCTACTATTACTTTTAACACTTTTACCATTGTAGGACCTTGAAGTATGTCTAAAGGGGGGTGATTAGACTACTTGACCAATAAAAACTTAATCTTTTCCCAATTTTAGAGTTTGGCAGATTTTAGCTATTTTAGGACAAGTCAAGCAATCATCACACAATTCAAGCAAGCATGGAAAGAGTGTATAAGCAGCGGAAATTAAAGCATGCAACTTGCAAGAAAGTAAAGGGAAGGGTTTGGAGGATTCAAACGCAATTGGAGACACGGATGTTTTTGGCGTGGTTCCGATAGGTGGTGCTATCGTACATCCACGTTGATGGAGACTTCAACCCACGAAGGGTAACGGTTGCGCGAGTCCACAGAGGGCTCCACCCATGAAGGGTCCACGACGAAGCAACCTTGTCTATCCCACCATGGTCGTCGCCCACGAAGGACTTGCCTCACTAGCGGTAGATCTTCACGAAGTAGGCGATCTCCTTGCCCTTACAAACTCCTTGGTTCAACTCCACAATCTTGTCGGAGGCTCCCAAGTGACACCTAGCCAATCTTGGAGACACCACTCTCCAAGAAGTAACAAATGGTGCGTTGATGATGAACTCCTTGCTCTTGTGCTTCAAATGATAGTCTCCCCAACACTCAACTCTCTCTCATAGGATATTGATATGGTGGAAAGAGGGTTTGAGTGGAAAGCAACTTGGGGAAGGCTAGAGATCAAGATTCATATGGTAGGAATGGAATATCTTGGCCTCAACATATGAGTAGGTGGTTCTCTCTCAGAAATGGTAAGTTGGAAGTGTAGGTTCGTTCTGATGGCTCTCTCCACGAATAAAGTGGAGGTGGAGGGGTATATATAGCCTCCACACAAAATCTAACCGTTACACACAATTTACCAAACTCGGTGGGACCGAATCGTTAAACTCAGTCGGACCGATTTAGTAAACCTAGTGACCGTTAGTGATTTTTGGTGGGACTGACATGCATCTCAGTGAGGCCGATTCGGTTAGGGTTAGGGCATAACGTAATCTCGGTGAGACCGATTACACAAACTCGGTGCGACCGATTGGGTAATAAGCTTTCCAGAGAGTTGGTCAGGTAAACTCGGTGGGACCGATTTGCTCTTTTCGGTGAGATCAAAATGTTACAAAAAGGAAACAGAGAGTTTACATTGCAATCTCGGTGGGACCGATCGCTCACTTCGGTTAGACCGAAATGTTACGAAGGGAAACAGAGAGATTGCAACCCCATCTCGGTGAGACCGAGATCCCTATCGGTACCGATTTGCTTAGGGGTTTGTGGCAGTGGCTATGACTTTTGGAATCGGTGGCGCCGGATAGAAAGAATCGGAGTGACCGATTTTGGCTTTAGGTTTAGGTCATTTGTGGATGTGGGAAAGTAGTTGAGGGTTTTGGAGCATATCACTAAGCACATGAAGCAAGAGGCTCATTAAGCAACAGCTCATCCCTTCTTGATAGTATTGGCTTTTCGTATAGACTCAATGTGATCTTGGATCACTAAAATGTAAAATGAAGAGTCTGGAGCTTTTGAGCTTGAGCCAATCCTTTGTCCTTAGTATTTTGAGGGATCCACTTTTGTTGACACCAGATTTTGGCACGGTCAAGAACTTAATTAAGATGGCCCCAAATGGAAAAGTGCTCAAAGTGAGAAAGTTCCGTATCGTCAAAAGGAGAAGCTTTGATATTTGGGCCATAGCCATCCGATCGCATCTCTAAGGCCGAAGTTGTGTTTGAAGCACTGAGATTTTGTATTCAGAACACTATTCTGCTGATTATGCCCCCAAGATGGCCTCATATGAGAAAAGTTTCTACACATATTGTCTTCGTCTCATCAAAACGATCAATTTTGATATAAGAAACGTCTAAATCAGAGTTCGTATGCAAAAGTTAGAGCCAAAACAGTGTTCTGCATAAATCTGCCTCGGAAGTTCCGGGCAAAACTTCCGGGGAGGTTCCGGGCTAAATCGAAAGTTTGCACGCGGTGCACCCCGAAAACTGGAATTTTAACATTATTTGCAGATTTGCGGGGCTAGTTTCGACATCAATATGACCTCGGATGAAAAAGTGATCAACTAAGGAATTTTTCTACATTGCAAGATCTACAACTTTGCTTTTGGGACCATCACGATCCGAAGCCATATGCAACCTGTAGGATCTGTGCAAGAGGACAACTTGATGTAATTTTAGCCCGGAAGTTCCGGGCTGACCGGAAGTTCCGGCCCTTGTAGTCCGAGTTAGGTTATCTTTTGATGTTTTGGACGGGATTTGAGTCCTTTTCTTATACGGAAAGTCCAGCCGCCTCATATATATGTAAGAGGTGACGGCCGATTAAATAACAACACACAATCACAAAACCCATCTACTTTTTACCCTAGTTTTACATATCTCCCTGGTTATTTCTCTCTCGTTCTTCGTTCGTTCTTCGTGTTGAAGGGCAGCGATCCTCGAGGCTCTAGGGGCGGACGAACCGGCCTAGGGCAGCCCATAGCCGCCGCGCGTCCAGACGGGGTCCCTCCCGGGCGCGTGGGGTTTCGGGTGCTCAAAAGCGCCCGCCGGATTGCTTGCGTACCGCGCTTCCGGGCGGGTCTCCTTCGACGTGGGCTGCGGTGCATCACCCTCGGCGTTGGAGGTAAACGGTGACGTGTTCGTGTGCGAACACACTTTTTGGCGACTCCGCTGGGGACGAAAGATCAAGAGTCATCATCAACCATGTCGGATCTCCCCAAGCCCTCAGAAGTTAGCGCCGATAACATCATTAAGCCCGGTCTTGATGAACTATCGGATGAACATCGCCAAGCCTACGAAGCACGCAAGAAGCAGCGTGAAGAGGCTTTTGAGGCGCTCAAGAAGAAGCGCGAGGAGGAGGATTTGGAGGCGTTTCTTTCAAGTTTCAAGAAGGACCGTCAAGGCAACATCACTCCGGTTGGAAACGTCAATTTCCCTCCTCTCATTGACGAACAAGATGAAATCACTGTGAGTAAATTTTTTTCTCCAGAGCAAGTGGCTGTGATTGAGAGTCTTGTTAGTAAGGGTAATGTGATGGCATACAATTCTTTTGTGGCTAGTGCTAATGCTCAGAAAAATATGCCTCCGTCATCTAGTGGTATTGTTGGTATATCTGAAAACCCTAGTCCAACTTTACCTATTTCATCGGCACCACCTATGAAACAACAATATAATATGCCGTTGAATTTTTACCCTAGTCAAACCAACCAGCTTGTGACTACATCTACATACCATAATCCTATTATGAGTGTGCCCAATTTGGCATCAACGCCGAATCACTTTGTCACACCACCCATAGGCGCAAGCATGTTTGGTCTTCCGCCGAATTATGGTTCGGCGCCCATCCCACAAGTTGCACCAATATCTAGTACTCAGGTTGCTCCTACGTCATTGCCACAAACATCTTCATCTACCTCGGATCCAATTTTAGCTAAATTAAGGGAGGATTTGCATAAGATGTTTCTAGAAACTTTCGGAAACGAGCCGAAAGTAAAGAGTCGTGTGTATCAAAAGCCTTATCCTGAACACTTTGATGCAATTTCTTACCCTCAAGGTTATAAGGTTCCTGATTTTGTTAAATTTAGTGGTGAGGGTAGGAAAACAACTTGGGAGCATGTGAGTCAGTATCTAGCACAGTTGGGTGAAGCAGGTTCCATAGAAGAGTTGAAAGTACGTTTAATTCCCTTATCTTTAACTGGCACCGCATTTTCATGGTTTGCTGCTTTACCACATGGCTCAATTCTCTTATGGTCGCAATTAGAGCAAAAGTTTCATGATCACTTTTATAGCGGCGATAATGAGCTAAAGTTGTCACATCTTACATCGGTTAGGCAAAAACATGATGAATCGGTCACCGATTATGTCAAGAGATTTAGAGACATAAAAAACCGATGTTATAGCTTAGTGATAACTGAGAGAGACTTGGCAGATCTTGTTCTTAATGGTTTGAAAACTCACATTAAAGAGAGGCTAGAAAGTTATGAGTTTTTAAACATTAATCAAGTCTTACAAAAAGCTTTGGCTCAAGAGAGTCGAAGTAAAGAGATTCATAGGTCTACAACCGATCGTCCTAGAATGCATATGGTTTAACACAATGATGATAATTCGGATGATGAGGTTGATGTTTATACTACTGAGTTTGTTTGGTCCTCAAAGGCCAAACCCTATACATGCAATGCTCTTAAGCCGATTCGCAAGAATCGTGATGAGGAGATGAGGTTTACATTTGATATATCTAAGTGTGATAAGATATTTGATGCTCTCTTGCAGGATAAGATGATTAGAATATCACACACCATACCGCCGTTTGATGAGCTGAAACGCCGTGCTTATTGCAAATACCATAATTCATTTTCTCATGCTAGTAACGATTGCAATGTTTTTCGACAACAGATACAATCAGCCATTAATGATGGATGGTTGAATTTTACTCAGATGCAAGTTGATAAACAGCCCTTTTCGATGAACACCATGGACTTGCAGGGAAAGAAAATGTTAATTCGGCCTAGCATAGCCGAATCTGCTAATAAAGATAATGTTGTTATTGGTGAACCCAGGAAAGGCAAGGAGGGCGACAAAGTCTTGGGAAGAGAGGTTGTGCTTGATAAGCAACCCGATGGCAAGGAAGTATTGAAGATCACCATAAAAAATCCCATACTCGGGGGGCAACCACAAGTACAAGAAGATACTCATGTTAAATTTATCAAGCCCAAGAATTCAGAAGTTGGCAAGTGGGGAAAGAGTGAAGCTAAGCGCAAGGGAATGAAGCCAACTTTTGATATGCTGCTATCCAAATATGCAAGTCAAGCGGCCGGTTCTAGCTCTACTCGGCCATCACATTCGAAGCATTTAAGATCGCTTCCGGAGCAAGAGTTTCGACGCTATGCAAGGCCATATGGGTCATGGGCACCGACACCATGGATGTCACAACCCTCCTATGCACCATATTACATGAGAGACTTCAATGGAGGATGGGGGCAGCCCCCAATGGCTCCTTATGCTTTCCATATGGGGTGGACAACACCTAGAAGGCCTGCTCGCGAGAGGCTTTATTATCCCACCCAAGGCCGTTTGAGTTATGGTGCTAATCGGCCAACAAAAAATTCTCCAAGTAAGGCCAATAAAAAAGTGTGGCATGTTAAGTCACCTAATGCGGAAATTTCAGAATGCGACAAGCAAAAGGAGATCAAAAAGCCGGTTGTTGGTAATCTGGCTACTTCTAATGGTGATATTGTTATTGTTCAGCAGGGTTCCATGGTTGATGATCATGAGGCGAGCACAAGCAAGGCCAAACCAAGGGATCCCAAATATACTCAACCTAAGTGGTGTCCTCCCGGTTTAACTAAGACCATGAAAAGGAGGTTACAACGATGAGGAACCACGAGAAGGTAGAACACAAAGAGGAGAGGCAAAGGGATGAATTGTTTAGTGAAATTCGGCCCATAGCACTCACAAAACAAGTGTGGAGGCCTAAACAAAAACAAAACACAAATGCTTCTACATTAGCTGCAACAACACCTTCACCACCAAAAGATGATGATGCGACCCCTATTACATCGTCTACACTAGCTGAAACATCCCCTTCAATTGAGGAATCTTTAAGCCCAATATACACATTGGGAGATGAAGATGAGATGGTGGATTATGAACCTACGCCGGTTCGGGAAGGTATGGATATAAATATGGTATATTACTTACCTGCCAAGTTTCGTGCTATAGGTGAAGAAGGGGAGGTAGCCCAGCTGAATTTTGGTCCTAAGAATGCTATTTTCGAGAAGCCAAGAGAACCGGTGAAACACTTGAAGCCATTGTACCTCAAAGGTCATATTAACAGATTGCCGGTTGCTAGGATGCTCATTGATGGTGGTGCTATGGTAAATCTTATGCCCTACTCGGTCTTCAAAAAGTTAGGGTTAGATGATGATGCATTGATGAAGACCAATATGGTACTTAATGGATTCGAGGGTAAAGAAAAGACAGAGGCCAAAGGTGTGATGTGCATGGAACTCACCATGGGAAGCAAAACTTTGGCCACCACATTCTTCATCACTGAGGTGCAAGGTAACTATAATGTTATATTAGGTCACGATTGGGTTCATGATAACCAATGTGTGCCGTCTACCATGCATAAATTTTTAATACAATGGATCGATGATGAGGTAGAAATCATTCACGCGGATAATTCGGCTTGTGTTGCTTTGGCCGATGCATCGGTGGATTGGAATCATCCCGATGTAACTTGCTTAATAGGGCGTGACCTCTTAGAGTTTGATTTCCTTAGTGCTACAAGGAACGGGTTCATTCCCATCTCTTTAAAGCCGATTGGTGGTAATCGGTTACAAGGTATGATGTGAACAAGAAGTTAAAATCAACGGCCGATATATAACTATCGCCCTTAGCATAAACATGGCCGATACATAATTATCGTCCTGAGAAAAATAAATGGCCGATGGAGTGTTGACATCGTCCTTAGAACAAATACATTGCAAATTATTTTTCGGCACGCAAGTTTGCCGAAAAATAGGGGGGCATGTGTTGACACCAGATTTTGGCACGGTCAAGAACTTAATTAAGATGGCCTCAAATGGAAAAGTGCTGAAAGTGAGAAAGTTCCGTATCGTCAAAAGGAGAAGCTTTGATATTTGGGCCATAGCCATCCGATCGCATCTCTAAGGCCGAAGTTGTGTTTGAAGCACTGAGATTTTGTATTCAGATCACTATTCTGCTGATTACGCCCCCAAGATGGCCTCATATGAGAAACGTTTCTACACATATTGTCTTCGTCTCGTCAAAACAATCGATTTTGATATAAGAAACGTCTAAATCGGAGTTCGTATGCAAAAGTTAGAGCCAAAACAGTGTTCTGCATAAATCTGCCCCGGAAGTTCCGGGCAAAACTTCCGGGGAGGTTCCGGGCTAAACCGAAAGTTTGTACGCGGTGCACCCCGAAAACTGGAATTTCAACATTATTTGCAGATTTGCGGGGCCAGTTTCGACATCAAGATGACCTCGGATGAAAAAGTGATCAACTAAGGAATTTTTCTACATTGCAAGATCTACAACTTTGCTTTTGGGACCATCACGATCCAAAGCCATATGCAACCTGTAGGATCTGTGCAAGAGGGAAACTTGATGTAATTTTAGCCCGGAAGTTCCGGGCTGACCGGAAGTTTCGGCCCTCGTAGTCCGAGTTAGGTTATCTTTTGATGTTTTGGACGGGATTTGAGTCCTTTTCTTATACGGAAAGTCCAGCCGCCTCATATATATGTAAGAGGTGACGGCCGATTAAATAACAACACACAATCGCAAAACCCATCTACTTTTTACCCTAGTTTTACATATCTCCCTGGTTATTTCTCTCTCGTTCTTCGTTCGTTCTTCGTGTTGAAGGGCAGCGATCCTCGAGGCTCTAGGGGCGGACGAACCGGCCTAGGGCAGCCCATAGCCGCCGCGCGTCCAAACGGGGTCCCTCCCGGGCGCGTGGGGTTTCGGGTGCTCAAAAGCGCCCGCTGGATTGCTTGCATACCGCGCTTCCAGACGGGTCTCCTTCGACGTGAGCTGCGGTGCATCACCCTCGGCGTTGGAGGTACACGGTGACGTGTTCGTGTGCGAACAACTTTCATCATCCATGCCATGCCATTCATTGAGCTTTCCTGAAATAATAGTCTTGGAATAGCATTAGCTCAATGAGCTATATGTTGTTATGAATTACCAAAACCACCTAGGGATAGTTGCACTTTCAATCTCCCCCTTTTTGGTAATTGGTGACAACATATAGATCAAAGCTTTGATAAATGTTAATAAAATTTAAATAACATCGTCGCTTTGAGAAGTATGTGATAAGCAAGAGCTCCCCCTAAATTTGTGCATAGTTTTAGATTTGCTTTGGACTGCAAATGCACAATGAATTAGGCTCATGGGTTACTCTTCCATGTCACATACATCTTGGTGAAGCACTCAAAATAATAAACAATGAACACATGCACTCATCACCAAGCATAGTGAGTGATCACATAAGATAGATAGGATAATATCAAGCATGCATGAGTGTAGCTTATGATCAAACACATGATCATCAATGTCTCACAAGCATAGTATCTCAACCAAAAGCAAACAAAGATTGAAAAACCACCAAATAAAGCAAGAGAGAACAAAAGCAACACACACTCTCTCTCTCTCGAAGCCTATGATCTATACATTTTTCTTCCCCTTTGGCAACAAGTTACCAAAAAGTTCATAAAAAATGCATAGTGCTAGATCGACTCTCAGGCTTGATCTTCTGGTGGTGGTGTAGAGATGGATCCTTCGATGAAGGCTTCAGTTGAAGTGGATGGAGCTGGAGGAGTTGGTGCTGGAGCTGGTTGCACTGGAACTGTAGGGGCAGTGGCTGGTGCTGAAGTTGTTGCTCTAGTGTCTGTCACTGGCACTGCAACTGACCTCTGGGCTCTGGGCACTCTGGCAAACACATTGGTGGTAGTCTTGCCCTTCCTCTCCTGCATGTCATCCTGCAGCTGCTCCACAACTGACTGAATCTCAGTTACCTTGACATCTAGATCATAGAATTTTTGTTCCATGATTCTCTCCAGGCTCTCCTGGTTTTGAGTTAGGGTGGCCAACCCCTTCTCAATCCTCAGAGATGATGCTATCAAGTAACCAAGCTGCTCCTGTTTGGTTTTCAAGAAATATTCAGATGCCTCCTCTTGAGTTGGCATCTTTGCAGCCTTCTCCCTCTTTGCCTTCTCCTTCTTCTCCTGAGCTTGAACTGATTGTGGATCATCTTCATTCATGACAACCTCATTGTCCTCAAAGTCTGGATAAAGTGGAAAGTGTTCCTTATCCAACTGATATTTTCCTGTGCCCATCTTTGAGTTTATCAATTCTTGAATCTGAGGTGCATATCCACAGCTCCTCTTCTGATCTGCTGCAGTCCTCTTGATTGTTTCAATGATCAGGCTCATGACTTTGAACTTCTGTGGCACATCAAACACATGCAACATGTTGATGGCATGCCCTCTGATCATGTTATGGTCACCAGACTTGGGCAACAAAGTGTGCCTCAGAATCCAATTTATGGTTGGCAACCCTGACAGCAGAAAGTGAACTGATCCAAACTTGTGAGTCTCTAATGCCTTGTGTGGAATTTCCTTGTACATGTGAGCCATTAAATTGTGACCCAACTTCTTCTTTGCATAAATGTCTAGGTCATCCTCATTCTCCTTGGGGGCATTGATCAGACTTGCCCATTCTTCAATAGTGGACTGGTACCTTGTACCTTCAGACATCCAAACTATTCTTCCATCTGGGTAAAAGTGTGTTGTGGAGTAGAACTGCATGACAAGCTCATGATTCCAGTTGGTGAACTTCTGTCCAACAAAATCTGCAACTCCACAAGCAACAAAGTTGTCTTGCACTCTAGGATAGTGTTGTTAATTTTCCTTGATGAATTTCCAGTCAACCCACCTCATGTCACAGACTATGGGCTTCTTGTCCAACAGAATTATTTCATATAAGTCCTGCTGTTCCTTTGTGTGGAACCTGTAGTCAACATCAGTTCTTCTTCTTGAAGCATATGGACCTTCCATTCTCCATAGTCTCAGCCCTGAATCCTTCCTTATTCTCATGTCCTCAGCCACAAGATGGGCATCATTGTGGTCTGGTATCTTGGGCTTGAGCTTTCTTAGAACCTGTACTTCTTCTTCTGAATCTTCAGCAACATTGGGCACTGGGGCCTTGTTCTTCTCAGCAGCTGGAATACTCCTAGTATTCCTCTTTGGAACTTGCTTGGCCTTGGAGGCAGCTTTGGGTGATTCCTTGGGCTTGGATGTTGCAGCCCCTGATCTGATTGCATCTCCCATAAGCTTAGCTGCCTTTGGAGCTGGTGCAGCAAGCTCTTCCTCTTCCATCATGGAAGGTTGACCAACAATTTTGGCCATGGTCTTCTTGACCCTTTCCTTCCTCTTCTTTCCTTCAGCAGTTGGCTCTTTGGGATCAGGCCTTTTAGGCAGTTGAGTTGATGCTCTGGCCTTGGACATTGGTTGTCTTCCTGCAGGCCTTTTGGTCTTCATGCCTGGCTTTGTATTCTTTGCTGAGCCATATTCCTTCTTGAGCACCACTTTCTTGGAAGTAGCCTCACCTTCCTCAGCTTTGTAATCTTCATCCTCTAAATCTGAAGTTCTTTTCCTCCTTTGCCTAGTTGCAGCCTTAGGCAAATTGCTAGGAGTACTTCTGCTCCCTTCATCTGAAGTTGAGGGACTAGTGCCCTCACTCAAGTCCATCTGCTCTACTGACCTGTTCTGGCTGTCACTTTGATCAGACATACTGCAAAAGCTGACTGCTGACCCTGTGAAGAGTTATAGATGAGATAGAAAAGATGAGCATCACAATATGCAGAGGTTTGTGCAAAAGAATGACTCAAAAGTTCAGTCTTAGTTTTCCACAAAAAGCATTTCGGATCCACCGATTTTCAAACTCGGTGATACCGAAGCAGTTTTGGAACCTAAACTGATGATCTCGGTTGGACCGAGTTTCAGTTCGGTGGTACCGAGACTGCTAGGGTTTCACAGAATCCTCAAATCGGTTGCACCGATTAGTAATTCTCGGTCAGACCGAGAGTCACTAGTGCAATGGCATAAGCCAAATCGGTGAGACCGAGTTTTTCAACTCGGTGGGTCCGAGATGGTTTCGGCGGAAACCTAACCCTAAAAATTTGAATCACATCTAATCTATGAACTACTTTGTCTGGATATAAGAGTTTCAATCGTGGCAAGAATCAATATGAAAACAATGTGCTAGGAATCAGACGTGGATAGCACAAAGATTAAGTCCATACCCTAACTTGGCGGTGGACTTGCTACGGCGGCAACGGCGGGGACGAAATCCATTGACGGCGGCGGAGGCCAGCGACAGGAGGCTGCTGGCGACGAGGAGACGATCCGGAGACCATGATGGCAGAGCGAGCTGTTGCGCAGGCGAAGGGTTTCGGAGAAATTTCCAAAATTTTGCCCGTGGCTATATATATAGCTCGACCCTGTTGGCGTGACCGAGTGGAACAACTCGGTGGCACCGAGATGCATAACTGTGTTCAGTTACAGCAAATCTGTGAGACCGAAAAGTTCAAATCGGTTGCACTGAGATTGAAAACTCAGATCAACTTGATGATCTCGGTAGGACCGAAATGGAAGGATCAGTCAGACCGAGAATCACTAAGAGGTTTTGGAAGTTTAAGTCTATGACGAATCAGGGACTCCGAGTGCTCCTCACACAGAGTGGTTCGGATCTGACTTGATCAAATTTTGTGATGTAGCATGAATAGAGTTTGAGACGAGAAAAGCATAGATAGCTAAAGAAGGTTCTTAGGCATTCTTGTCCATCCACGGCACAAAGAAAAGAATCCAAACAAACAAAACAACAAGTGGATGTCCTTGAATGAGTAAAATATGCACCAACATGCTCACACAATAAGATGGCAATTGAAATATGTGGCAAAGCATGCACAACCAATTTTAGCATCTATCAAGCAATTGGCGATGACTAGGTCATCTATATATGAGTATATTGACTTAGGAGTCAAATAAGAATATTTGATCATAGGTCATACTCATTGTTTAAGGTCAAGTGGGGTTACCACTTTTACATAATGCATTAATGTGTTCACACCATTAGAGTTGCTTTGACTCAATTCTTAGAGTTAAGCTCCCCCTAGATGTGAGATCCCCCCTTAGAGGGATGAACTAACATTGGGTTTTGTCGATGATGACTTCATGTAGGTGTTGAAGATGTAGATGCTCAATGTTGATGTAGACCATTTGGAGCAATCCTTTGGAGTGAGTTGCACTTTCAACTTGCCTACATGGGTTAGTCCCACAAGGGACAAACAAGAATATCCATAGACATAGAGTGATGCACACACAAGATGATTTCCATGAAAACATTAGGTTACCTTGTCCCTTGCCTTACCAACATGAGGGTTTGTGACTCCTTGAACTAGTGCAAGATGTGAAAGTTGATTGCACTTGTTCTTGCCAAAATGATATGAGTGAAGAATGTTGGCGGAGTCACCCTCAAGAACTCTCTAGTTCTTCTTCTTAGGGATCCACATCATCTTGATGGGAATCCTTGGAGTTGTAGTTGTACTTGATGAAGTAGAACTTGACGTAGTCTTGGGGACCCAACTGAACGAGGCTTTAGGTGCTTCTTCAAATGCATCAATCTCTTCTTGAAGCTTGTCCTTGCCTTTGTTCTTGTGGTCTTGTGGTGGAAGATCATCTTGAGCTTGTGTCCCCTTGAAGGAAGTAGGATCATACTTCTCTTGTTGAGGAACAAACTTTGTCTTGGGGTATTGATCTTCTTCCCACTCAACTCCATTGGCATTGAACTTTCGTTCAAAACCAACACCTTGATTCTTCCGGTGCCTTCCTTGCTTGCGTACAATTTCCTCGAATTGCTTAATCCCGGCAAGGCTCTTGTAAACACCTTTCTCTATAATTCCCTTTAATAAACTATTTTCTTGCTCAAGTGTAACTTGGCTAAGAGAATCATTAGTGGAATCAAGAGAACTACTAGAAGCAACAACATTGGATTTGACATTATTATTGTTACTACTAGAGGAAGTATCTTTTTTGTACTTGTTACTAGACTTGACTTGAGGCATGTAAGTAGATAAGAGTAAACGCTTGGCAATGTAAGAAGAACTTTTCTTGCGGAGATCATCATTGATTGCCTTTAAGAACTCATGCTCTTGCTCAAGATTGAGC
Organism: Triticum dicoccoides; assembly: GCF_002162155.2. NCBI lineage: Eukaryota > Viridiplantae > Streptophyta > Magnoliopsida > Poales > Poaceae > Triticum > Triticum dicoccoides. Next base: position 476,711,202 of record NC_041383.1, on the reverse strand, counting down.
TTTTCAAAGCGTAACTTCTCATGAGCCCTTAAAAGTTCTCGATGATCTTCGAAGATAGTTTCATGAGCCAACTTAAGAGTGTTTATTTCTTTAGTTAGAAGCTCAATTTTCTCCTTATCATTGTCATTTGTTTGATTAGCATGATTAATTGACGTTTCATCATAGTATTCATCACTAGAGTTGTCAACAAGTAAATCATCATCCACAAGCAAGTCATCTTCATCACTATTCAAATCAACATACTCGGGATGTGTTACCTTCGGACCTTTGGCCATGAAGCATCTTCCAACACCTTCATTTGGTGAGTCAAATATGTCATAGGAGTTGGTTGACACAAGTGCTAGACCGGCAACACCTTCATCTTGAGTATATTCGGAGTCAGAGTGATAGCTTCTCTCGGAGTGATTGTCGGAGTCGGAGCCGGAAACCCATTCACCAACATGAGCTTGATGTCTTCGTTTTGTGTAGCTCCTTAATGACTTGTCCTTTCTTTCCGAATCCTTACTTCTCCGTGAGGGTCTTCGTTCATAACGATCATCTCTACTACTCCTCTCTCTTGGTGGTGATTCTTCTCTTTTGCTCCTTCTTCTTGGAGAATCTTCTCTTCTTTTGTAGGGTGTTGTACACTCATTGGAGTAGTGTCCGGGTCTCCCACAATTGTAGCAATTGCGCTCTCGACTAGAAGATCTCTTGTCATTGTAAGACCTTGACTTGGAGCTTCTTTGTTTGCTTCTACTTTTGTAGAATTTGTTGAAGTTCTTCACCATTAAGCTCAATTCTTCATTGAAGGTTGGTTTCTCACTTGATGATGTGGGGGATTCACTTGAGGCTTTGTAAGCACCACTTGACTTGTTGTGAAGTTCCTCCTTATCCTTGAGTGACATCTCATGAGCAACAATCCTTCCAATGACTTCCGTTGGCTTGAGATCTTTGTAGTTTGGCATCATTTGGATCAATGTGCACACGGTATCATACTTTCCATCCAATGCTCTTAGGATTTTCTTGATGATGAATTTGTCGGTCATCTCTTCACTCCCTAAGCCGGCAATCTCATTTGTGATAAGAGCAAGCCTAGAGTACATTTCAGCGACACCTTCACCATCCTTCATTTTGAACTTGTCAAGCTGACTTTGGAGCACATCCAACTTGGATTCCTTGACGGACTCGGTACCTTCATGCATATCAATCAAAGTATCCCAAATTTCCTTTGCATTCTCAAGACGGCTGATTTTGTTGAATTCTTTGGGGCACAATCCGTTGAAGATGATGTCACATGCTTGAGCGTTGTATTGCAGCATCTTCAATTATTCCGCATTAGCTTCACGGTTCGGTTCTCTCCCATCGAAGAATTCACCTTGCAAGCCAATACAAATAATTAATTGCCCAACGGTGGGGTTATGTCCAAGAATATGCATTTTCATCTTATGCTTCCAACTAGCAAAATTAGTACCATCAAAGTAAGGACCTCTACGGTGATAATTTCCCTCGCTAGACGCCATACTCACCTAGGTTGTGAAACCAAGGCTATGACCACCAAAAGCTACAGAAATCAAAGCAAATGGAGACCAATGCTCTGATACCACTTGTAGGACCTTGAAGTATGTCTAGAGGGGGGGTGATTAGACTACTTGACCAATAAAAACTTAACCTTTTCCCAAATTTAGAGTTTGGCAGATTTTAGCTGTTTTAGGACAAGTCAAGCAATCATCACACAATTCAAGCAAGCATGCAAAGAGTGTATAGGCAGCGGAAATTAAAGCATGCAACTTGCAAGAAAGTAAAGGGAAGGGTTTGGAGGATTCAAAGGCAATTGGAGACATGGATGTTTTTGGCGTGGTTCCGATAAGTGGTGCTATCGTACATCCACGTTGATGGAGACTTCAACCCATGAAGGGTAACAGCTGCGCGAGTCCACGGAGGGCTCCACCCATGAAGGGTCCACGAAGAAGCAACCTTGTCTATCCCACCATGGCCGTCGCCCACAAAGGACTTGCCTCACTAGCGGTAGATCTTCACGAAGTAGGCGATCTCCTTGCCCTTACAAACTCCTTGGTTCAACTCCACAATCTTGTCGGAGGCTCCCAAGTGACACCTAGCCAATCTAGGAGACGCCACTCTCCAAGAAGTAACAAATGGTGCGTTGATGATGAACTCCTTGCTCTTGTGCTTCAAATGATAGTCTCCCCAACACTCAACTCTCTCTCATAGGATTTGGATCTGGTGAAAAGAGGGTTTGAGTGGAAAGCAACTTTGGGAAGGCTAGAGATCAAGATTCATATGGTAGGAATGGAATATCTTGGCCTCAACACATGAGTAGGTGGTTCTCTCTCAGAAATGGTAAGTTGGAAGTGTAGGTTCGTTCTGATGGCTCTCTCCACGAATGAAGAGGAGGTGGAGGGGTATATATAGCCTCCACACAAAATCTAACCGTTACACACAATTTACCAAACTCGGTGGGACCGAATCGTTAAACTTGGTTGGACCGATTTAGTTAACCTAGTGACCGTTAGTGATTTTCGGTGGGACTGACATGCATCTCGGTGAGGCCGATTCGGTTAGGGTTAGGGCATAACGTAATCTCGGTGAGACCGATTACACAAACTCGGTGAGACCGATTTGGTAATAAGATTTCCAGAGAGTTGGTCAGGTAAACTCGGTGGGACCGGTTTGCTCTTTTCGGTGAGACCGAAATGTTACAAAAAGGAAACAGAGAGTTTACATTGCAATCTCGGTGGGACCGATCGCTCACTTCGGTTAGACCGAAACGTTACGAAGGGAAATAGAGATATTGCAACCCCATCTCGGTGAGACCGAGATCTCTATCGGTAAGACCGATTTGCTTAGGGTTTGTGGCAGTGGCTATGACTTTTGGAATCGGTGGCGCCGGATAGAAAGAATTGGAGTGACCGATTTTGGCTTTAGGTTTAGGTCATTTGTGGATGTGGGAAAGTAGTTTAGGGTTTTGGAGCATATCACTAAGCACATGAAGCAAGAGGCTCATTAAGCAACACCTCATCCCTTCTTGATAGTATTGGCTTTTCCTATAGACTCAATGTGATCTTGGATCACTAAAATGTAAAATGAAGAGTCTTGAGCTTTTGAGCTTGAGCCAATCCTTTCCCCTTAGTATTTTGAGGGATCCACTTTCATCATCCATGCCATGCCATTCATTGAGCTTTTCTGAAATAATAGTCTTGGAATAGCATTAGCTCAATGAGCTATATGTTGTTATGAATTACCAAAACCACCTACGGATAGTTGCACTTTCAACCATTACTATCATACTACTTTGCTACTAAATACTTTGCTGCAGATACTAAGTTATCCAGGTATGGTTGAATTGACAACTCAACTGCTAATACTTGAGAATATTCTTTGGCTCCCCTTGTGTCAAATTAATAAATTTGGGTTGAATACTCTACCCTCGAAAACTGTTGCGATGCCCTATACTTGTGGGTTATCAACCACGCCGCGTTCCGTTGCATGCATGCGTCCATGGGCGTGGTGCGTCCCCACTATAAGCCTCTCACGTACAGTCATCTTCTGATGACTCTCGATTGTTGACCACGTTGACCACACCGTGCCAAGCGCACCAAGGCCGGTGGACGACGGTGAGGCCCCAGACTGGAATGACCCAGAGATGGGGAAGACGGGGCAGTGGAGTCACAGATGGAGAGGAGTGGGAAACTTAACTGGTTTGGGTGTGCGGCAGCACAACCGTGGTGCCGCCCACGGGAGACAGGAGCAAGGATAGAGGTTGAAGAAGGAGCACGACTGTTGGATTAACATCCAACGGTCCAGCTGCTAGAATCATTTGTTGATTAAGTTGACAAAGCCCTGCGTACACGTCCGCTTAGTAGGCCCACAAGTCAGCCACCAAATCTGACGGGTCCCAGCTGTCAACGGGATGAATATTTTTTTTTGCAAAACAAGGAGGCACTTACTTCCGTGCGAAGATACAGTCGGTGGGTCCCAGCTGTCAGGTGGAGGAAACATTTTTTCAGCTTAATAAGGAGGAACTTTCCTTGCGTGCGACCATGGACCTCGTGGGTCCCAGCCATCGGCTCTCCACGTACAGTCCTCTTCCGATGACTCTCGTTTTTTGGCCACGCCACACCGAATGCAGCGAGGCGGTGGACGACAGCGAGGCCTCGGACGGGAACGACTCAGAGATGGGAAGATGCGGCAGTGGAGTCGCAGATTGAGAGGAGGAGAAGGGTTATAGCTAGTACTGGTGCGGCATGGGGCTGTAGTCAGTGGAGAATAACAGGAGGTGTGGAGGGGTGGAGGGATAGCCTGGCCGATGGTGGGGTAGCGCTTCGCAGCGATGTGTGCTAAGCAGAGCCGCTAGCAGCCAGAGGCCGGACCAGGCGGTCCCGACGATGCTGGAGGAAGAAGACGAGAGATTGAAGGTGCATGCCGGCCGTTGGATATAAATCCAATGGATGTGGATGTCACAATCATTTGTTGACCAAGTTGACAACGCCCTGCGTAGGCTTCGACCTATTGGCCCACATGTCAGCCTGCAAAAATGTGGCATATATTTAACCCATGTTTTCTAGAATGTACAGTCCATTTGCTAGGCTGGGTGAACAAATAATTTTGCGTCAATCAGGCCCATTTATATTTTCTAAGAAATCCTAGCCCATTTGCACTTCCTTGAAATACACGAATTAGCTGGGCTCATTATATATATAATGTTATGTTAGAAGGAGCAATTAATAAGAATAAACCGAAGAGGCACATTTTATATATATATAATTAACAAATTATCGAGTTATTGCTCAAAACAAAAATGAGCGCGTTATTATTAAATTGGTCCTTAAAATCTTCGCAAGCTTTTGTATGAAATCACCAGGATTTTCCTTGCCTGTGAGTCAAAAACAACCAGGATTTTCCTTGCCAACTTCTGTTAAACATTTACTTTTGTAAGTAAATAACACAAGGAATGTTTTTATAATGTATATATAAGTCTCTATAAAATATACGATAATAGTAATAATATAAATATATATAATGTGGTTAGAAGGGAAAACATAAATTGGACACAACATTATTATTCTTATATATAGATAAATAGAACAGAGACCTGCATTTTATTAAATAAAAAAATACATTGGGATGTCGATCTTTAAGAAAAAGCCCGTAGGCCGGTATGGACCTTAAAAAATAAGTTAAAACCACAGTCTCCGTATGTCGTGGGCTACGCATGTTAAAATACAAAACCTAGGCCTAGCTTATTCTTGTTCGCCCTCTAGAAAAAATGATACCAGATCCCCGAGCGAACTGGATTAAAGAGGGGGCCGTCGGCACGACTGAAGAAGCACATCAGGAGCGATTTCTTTTCTTTAGTGGATGGCTCTCTATAGTGTTTTTTTTACTTGCCTCTACACCATACAACTTGTATTTTTAGCCTCCCAGTCCGTCATGGTGGACCAGCAGCCCATTTGCTAGGCGGGCCAACCTACAGAAACCAACACTCGATTTTTCATCAAGCCCTAAAAACAACACAATACTATGTTTGTTTTGAGGCCGAAAACATTATGGCAGGGGTTGAGCGGGGGAGAGGGGAAGATGGAGTAATAAAAAGATTAAAAAAAGCTGATGCGCCGTTGCTACCCTAACAAAGCAGGTGCAATTCTTCTCGGGAAGAAGGTGTGCCGTTGACACCCACACGTCACATACCCCACAGTACGCATACTAACAAGTTCACACAGAAATACAATAGAAAAGGTAAACATTCGTATCAAACTCAGGTTCACAGGACATGTTCATATTCATAGCCAACATTCACTATCAAAAAATCAAAAGATTCATATATACACAAGCTCAGCATATCTATGCATCCAAATGATTGATAGATCACATGACAATATTCATACATAATTCACAAAAAGATTCAGATATACACATGTTCAGTATGTTTATGCATCCAAATGATTGAGATCAGAGCCAATATGATCCATGGACGAAGTTTAATTACCTAGGGTGCAGACTGGTAAATCTTGTTCAGTCGGAGGTACTTCTTGCTAAAATTAATTCTTGTACGAGTAAACTTTCGAGTACATAAGAGGCAGCACAGACAATCTGAACTTTGCTTGTAGGTTTATCCTCAAATAGTGGCCTCGTGCCGAGCGAGGTTTGAGCAACTTGGCCACTACTTTCATCCAACTAGTTTACTGGCTCATCTTGGTCTTGTAGCTCGTCAAAATTCTACATTGCAGACAAGAAAGGAGGCGGTTGAGAAAATGAACCACCCAAAATTTTTGTGTAGTTCAACTGAAATGGAGCATCCCTGGCGTGCAGACTAATTAAGTGCCAGATGAATATACGCGTCAACCAACTTGTCTGGAATCTTTAGACTCCATGCCATACAGTTCGCTACCATACCTGCCGATAACCAAAAGGCACAAGTTGGGACCAAAGACTGGACTGTGTTCTTCTGGGCTATACGCCAAGCAATATTTTTGGTGTTCACTCTCCTAATACTTGGGAGTTTGACAACTGGTTGACGCCGGTTGATACTCGAATGAATATAGGCACTTCTTGTCAACATCGATGCTTGTCTGAGTGAACTTTGGAGTACATAGCAGCAGCATAAGTATCTGTCCATCTGATCATTTTGTGGAGTTCTACTGAAATCACCCAATACAATGATTTGCCTTCGAGTTCAGGCTCCAAGTTACTCCTTTATAAAATCGGCAAATAGTAACACAATACCAAATTACTAATACATGACAAGCACAATAATCAGGATAAAGACCAGTACCAACCTGTGTGAGGTAGCATATCAATTACTATTTCCTTTGACAGGAAGCCGAGATAAGCGAAGCGACTGACAGCGAAGGAGGAAAGCAAGCTGAGATTAGCGACTGAGAGGAAAGGACGGAAGCTGTCGAGGCAATGAAGCACCCAAAGTTTTTGTGCAGTTCCGCCAGAATCGAGCATCCCTGTTGGCACATATATTGAGAGAGTGAGATTACTGTAATAGTGGGACTAGTTGATGAAACATACACTAACAAATAGAAGCACCCTCATTATCTTAATGGGTAAAGTTAGCAACATAGTAGTCTTGCTTAAAGAGAGGTATTAGTTTATTTAATCAGTGTCAATTAGGTCAACACTCAAAGCATTGCCATTTATCATAGGTTGCAAAACTTTAACGTGCAAAGATAAAGGAGTTTCTCATGACAGTAGCACGATACAAATAGAGATGACAACAAACTAATATGGATGAAGGCCTTAGGCCCGTACCAACCTGAGAAAAAAAGCTTATTCATGTAGTCCCATAAGAGATGATAAAGCACTCACTGGAATCACTCAATAGTATATATTTTTGTGCACTTCAAATGTATGGTTGAAATCACTCTTGTTTACTAGTGCTGAGATTATATCGAAAGATTATCAAGAACTTCCAGTAGAGTTAAAGCATTGGCTGGGATACAGTTCATTGTATTGTCTTGTGTAGTTCCACTAAAATGTATGATTAGAACAACATGATCCATGTTTGCACAAGTAGGAACAAGGTGAAACCTTCATTAGAGAAAGGATAGGAAGACATTATCATATTACTCTAACAGTAGCATCAAATTCATGATGGATAATACACAAAACATTGCCTCATTGAACCAATGGCAATAAATTGACATGCAAAACAATATCACTATTATGTCATGACACTAATAATATTCCCTCCCTGCTCCACCACATGATTCACCTCCATAGACAAACATACACACATACATGATTCAGCATAGGGTCCTACTAAAGATTTGTTTAACTCCGATAGGAAAATTAGGCAGCAATAAATTAGTGGTACTTAAGTATTCCTAATTAATTAAGTGAGACAACAGAAGTGGAAGGGCTCCCTGGAGGATCGTCTCACATGTAAGGTAGTCGTTGCCGCAGCCCTTGAATGGCCTCGATTGAGGCCTCTAGCTTCAGCAAGATCGCCTTGGCATTGTTTATTCTTCTTCTTCCTCCTCTTCATGCTCTGTTTCTCTTTGTCCTCACCAGTTTGTTAAACCAAGTACATGATTGGCCTTCTATTTCAGAATTGGTTTTGTGAGTGAGGGAGTACAAGTGTACTATAAAAAATAGCATTATTTTCTCATGGCAGTCGGAAAATAGAGATGAACACATGCATTAAATATCATTCATACCTAAAGGAAGGTTATGGCGCCAATATGGATGATGAGGATTGGAACACAGATTTCCCTTTGTGCAGTTCCACCGAAATGAACCAACTGTTCCATTCTGAAATTCCAGTTAAACAGCACAAAAGTCACTTCTTTTAAGAAGAGTTTTGTGCAGTTCACCAAAAGGTCACAACAGCAACCAGGTGAATTGGATATCCCTGTTTGCACAAAAAGGTACAAAGGAAACAGTCTGAGTCTCAAACAATCACAGGCAAAAACATTTGGCTAAAGTTGTCATGGCTTATAACAGTGGCATGGCTTCATTTTTACCAGGCACATTAGATTAAGAACAGCTAAATATTTGGTATAAGGGCATGGGACAGTGGGTGCACCAGTAGTCCAGCACCATGTACGTAAACAGGGGCATAAAGTGGTGATTCATAGTTTTTTGCCCCGAGAAACAAACATGCAAGAAACATATGTGGGTTGGTCCCATTTTTGTTCGCTCTAGCCACCTACTCCTATGTGTGGATATCAAATCTAGTCCTGGTCATACCACTGTGTACATCGTTACCCCTATATTTCCCTTTTCGACCAAGAGACCGGTTGGATGACCAGTCTGTACTACTTTCACCCCCTTCCCTTCCTGTTTGTACCAAGTCCGATGTACATACTAAATTCCCCCACCCCCACTTTATTTCTTGTTTGAACCAAGTACTCCCTCCGTCCGGAATTACTTGTCATCAAAATGGATGTGTCTAGAACTAAAATACATCTAGATACATCCATTTCAATGACAAGTATTTCTGGACGGAGGGAGTACAAGATTCGACTCCATGAATTAGCTTTACCTCTAACAATAGAAGAAGAAAAATAGGTCGTTGGACCATCCGATCGAGAGGGGCTGAGAGGTAGAAAATGATGCACATGTAGCGACGTAGCTAGCTGGGGAAGTAGAGCTAAGGTGGTTTCGAACGAAGATATACCTGAAGGTCGTCAGGATGTGGATAGGTGGGCGGCGGGAGGCCGGATCTTCCCACAGGCAACGACGAAGGGATCAGAGGACCTCCCACACCGACGCTCGGCCAGAGATAACGGTGCGGCCGGCAATGGATCTCCTCCCTCGCTGTCGATGACGGCCTAAACGCTGCCCCTCCTCCCCTTCACCGGCGGAGCGGGATACGTCCGGATCTGTAACCAGCGGTGAGGATAGAAAGACATTGTTTTTTGAAGGGAGAAAGACAGTGTTACCACCCCTATCTTGTTTAGATCTGGAGAGGATGAGAGTGTGTGAATAGAGCAACCCTAGCAAGCAAGCACGGAGGCTCCGACCTATATATACGTAGTGGGGTAGTTTCCTTTTTCACTCTCTCAAAACAATCGTTTAAAATTGTGTACTACGTGCCAGGTCGCGTTTTTTTAGTTGTTGATTGTTTTTTGAGATAGCTACTCGCTTGTTCCAAGTGGTGTTACGGTGTTCCAGGTCACACTTTGTATCGTTCAAGTCTGGTACTACAAGTCCCTCCATTAAATGAACAACCACCCCCTCGTAAAAATTGTGAACAAGCCCACGGCTAAAATTAGCGGAAATGTGGGTTGCCCCAACATGCATTATTATTTATATTTTCTACTCCCTCTGTTCCTAAATATAAGTCTTTTTTATTAGCCACACCTAAGACAAGAATTTTTTATTAGCAGTGAACCCCACATGTCATAGACACAAAAACTATGGCAAGATTTCCTTAGGCAAGCCAAAGTGTGTCTAACAATTTCAGCAACTCAAGTTAGGAAAGTGTGGCAAGTGTGGGAAAAATATTGTGGCAACATAAGACAAACATAGTCACAATCCAAACAGCCCCGTAATTTTTTGTGACATGCATGAAAATTTGGTTAGTTAAATTTATAGTCGAAATTTTGCAAGGTGCATCAAATCAACACATGCAAGTATCAAAAGGAAAGTCACGACATGCATGCATGCGTTGTACTCCCTCCGTTTCCAAATATAAGTCTTTTTAGAGATTGCAACAAGTGACAACATACGAAGCAGAATATGTCTACATACATCTGTATGTTGTAGTCCATTTGAAATATGTAAAAAGCGTTATATCGAGTGCAGTGCTTTGATGTGTCGCGTCAACTCGTACAAGATTGAGAAGTTTGATTACTACAACGCCCTCTCCCTCATGGACTGAGCTCCAGTGCCTTAACTGCACCTTCCTTTGGCTGCATGACAGGAGGTCCAACCACCTGTTGGGCCCACCTATCATAGACGCAAAGGTAGGAGCAGTCAGTAAAAGCTTTTGCTACACGCTATCCCTCCCGCACGAGGTGGACGGACATGCAGCAGTGGATTCGATACTGTAGAAGTAGGAGTAACATCATTGTTCGTCTTCTCAAAGAGGCGAAGAGCCAAGCGCAACACGAACGTGGTAGTTGCGAATGCTCGCGTGGTGCGGTGCCTTGGAGCATGCATATAGTAGCCAGGCTCTTGCATGAGACAAAATTGCTATTTGAGCCCACTATTGTAGTAGTACTAGTACTTGCTAGTCCCTCCGTCTAGGTGAGTAAGTCATTGAATTTGTAGCTAAGCTTCCCTCATTGAATTGTTTAACAATTAAACTCCATCATCCATTGGTTGATACTCATTCTGCATAGGTCCACGCGCTTAGCACCATTTCCTCCTAGGGTCACCAATCTTTATTTGCTAATTAATAGCATTGCATGCAATGAACTAGCCATTGCATGTCGTGTTTGGTACTCTCAAGTCATTAAAAGCATGCACAACTCTCATCCCTTATTGGTTGATATGTCAAGAAACAAGAAACAAGGTAGAAGTTAATGCACCGCGCCTAAGTGTTTTGGGACTATTTGGTTTTCATAAGATGACTTACACACCTAGACGGAGGGAGTAGTATAGCCCTGTAAACCGGAAAGGAGAAGTTGCCTTTCTAGAGATTTCAACAAGTGACTAGACTACACCATGTGCAGTACTCCCTCCCTTCTGGTTTATAGGGCTCAAATCTCAAATCTCATGAACCAAGGCATTTTGCGATTGGAGGAATATATCTCGTACTTTACAAAACTACCCTAATTAAACTCATGCATTAATTACGTAGTTCTCTCGTTTTCCTCTCCGCCTTGGTCGGGGTGCACAATATTGAGCACTCCTATATGACTAGTCGCTCTATCTACATGCAGGACATCAAAGCATCCGGGGCCGTGTGCCATCCACCAAATCACAGCGAGGTGCTACAGTCGAGACTCACCTGTCACCCCGGTGTGGCTGTCATGACCCGTCATATCACAAAACCCACACCTTTACCAGCAGCGGTAAGGTGGCCTCCAAGTTGGACTGGACGAAGCAACCATCATTTCACTGGAACGCTCGTTGAAGCCCTTTCTTCCCCTTCTTGAAGAAAACCTCACTCCAGGCTGCTCACTTCTGCCATTTTTCTTTTGTACCGATGAAGGAAAGGTGGGCGAATCAGTTATGTTGCTATATTTTCATTCCAAGAATCTTCTTTTTGCGAAGCACCGACCGATTCTCATAGCCTATTCTTTTCCCATTTTCATTGCAATTGTGGTTTCCTTTCGATTGCTCATTGATGGATCCTAGAGCACTAGGCAAAGAGTTGCCGGCGGACAACCCACTGGAGACAGCGATCTCCAGGAAGCGAGCACCGACCAACAAGTTGACCATGTTGGTGGGCCAACCCATGGAGACAAAGAACTCCAAGAAACAAGCACTGGCCAAAGAGTTGACGACGTTGGCAGACGAACTCCTCAAAGAAAGTTGGAAGAACAACAATGGCTCCACCGTGCCTACCCCGGAAACTCTGATGGCCACCTATGCGAGGCTCAAGGACGAGTTTGAGGAGATATTCGCTGTTGAGAAGCAGTATTCCCCTGGCAAGGTGATGGCCCCCATCGAGGACGAGGAGATGGCCCCCGGAGGGATGAGATCCCCCGGTGAGCTGCACAAGGTAAAAGTAATGGCTTATTACCATAGTTGTGGTTTTTGATTATTTGCAATGTTCTTGTTAATATGTTAGGGTTGTGCAGGTGCCGGTGGTCGTCCTTGATGATTCCGATGTCGCGGCCCGTCCTGTGGACAACGCCCCATAGATCGTTTTCGATGTCGCGGTCCGTCCTATTGACATCGCCCCGGAGATCGATTCTGACGCCGTTGTCCATCATGTGGACATCGCCCCAGAGATCGATTCCAATGTCGCAGTCAGTCCTATGGACATCGCCCCAGAGATCCATTCCCATGTCGTTGTGCGTGCTGTGGCCATTGCCCGAGAGATCGATGACAAGAAATAGTTGGTCGCGCTAATCCTTAAGGGTAGTTTGCATTGCCCTGTGTTTAATTACCAGAACGATGCATGTTATCAAACCATCTTAGGGCTAGTGCACTGTCTTGTGTGGGCGGTACTTGCTACTTTTGTTTGATAGTGAATCATGCGAACCCTCCCCGAGTTATGGAAACAGATGTATCCTCACCAGCTTTTGTTGTAATATATGGCATGCTTAGATGTAAGTTTGAACTGTTTATCATATCAGCAGGGCTTGTTTGATGATTCTTGGTGTTAGTAGGCTAGCTACTGTGCGAGCTATAGTACTTGCAAAACACTCACCGAAGAGAAACGATGGGGCTGATGAGCTCGTGGTACGCTTATACTTATCCGTCGTCGATCGACCAATAGCCCTAGCTCCTAAAATTGTAGGCTTAGCAATCGATCAGACAATAGTCGACATGGATACATTCATGCCTCATTTGGTTCATAGGGTAGGAAAATTGTAGCAAAAGTATAGAGACGTACAACACAAAATCATAGCAGTGCAGAGACATACTCCCTCCGTTCCAAAATAGATGACCTAGGCAGGCAAGTTTGGCCTAGTGGGTTTCAGTGATATGACGTGGTACAGTGCCGTCCAGTCTTCGCGTGTGGTAGCAGTATTGTGGGTACAGTAAGTTTTCTTGAAGAAGCGGAATTCAACGAAGTCATGATTGTCCCTTTGTCCGAACAACTTACAGTGGGAAAGGTTGGGCCTGCGATACGACCGGGGTAGACTAGGATAATTTGTGCATGGCAGGTGGACCAGGATGGTCGACGTCCCACATGTCGGCGAATGAAAGTATTCTTTCCGATATAGAGGATGAGCAACGAGTATTCATTGTTTATTTTTGATGAAATCTATTGTCTCCACTGTTACGATAGAGGAGTGTGAAACACGGCAGCCCAGTGAACTTGGCATGTGCACCACTCCCTCCTTCCTCATGTAATGCTACCATAGTGTTGACTATAAGGTTGGCTATAAGGTTACAACTTTTTTCTCACTTTCTCTCTATCTATTTCCTCTCAAATGTTTTTTACCTTTATTTTTTTAGATATAATTGTTTTTATGCCTTTTTTAGAATTATTATTTTTATACCTAGGAGCACGTGTAGAGACGGGCTCTTGCAGAGCGCACTCCTTGACTTTGTCAATGCCTCTCTCTCCTCCACATAAGCGGGATTATAGCCTAGTTTTTTAGTACTTGCTATGCATGCATGCAGCGGGCAACTGGCGTCTTCAGGGGCCAGGGCAGTCAGAGCAGGCTCAGGAAGCGGTCCGGACTCCAGCATGGCCCACCTCACATCATCACCATATATTTCTTGGAGTCCGTGCGTGGCGGGCGGGTGATCTCTTCTCCCTCCCCAATTTCTCTCTTCCCAGCCGACGCCCGCCGAGCGATTAGATTTCGGCTATCGACGGTTTATTCAATTACAGTCCCACATGTCAGTGAAATTGCAAGACAATGCGTGTCCCCTCTGGTAAGCGGCGTGCGAGCTGAACTGTCGGGGGTGCGACGAGTACGAGTCGTAAGTGTGCCTCCTTTTCCTTTAGAACTTGCGAAGCGTAACATTTTCACGCGATCGATCGATAGAAATCCAGAACAAAATGACGAGGGCGGTGCTTTCCCGCTTGTTAGGCGGGCTAGTTTGAGTGATATGACGTGCTACAGTGCCGTTCACTTGCTCCATTTTTATGTAAGTAAGAGTTTACACTCTTATGCGGGAGGAGTGCGAAACACCGCGGATTTGATTTTGATCGAGGGATAACTGTTCCCTACCAAATAATGGAGCACTGTTAGCGATTATAGCATGATAGTTAGGGCATGTCCAGCACTGGCCCACAAATTTACACCAGCATCTGCCCGAGGACACTGATGGATGCCATCCGATGCTGCCCGCATACCTTTCAACAACTATATGAACTAACCGGACGAAATTCGTGCAAACAAAGCAAACTTGAAATTAACCGGATGAAATTCATTACATTTCGAAAACTTTTCCTACAAACTGGACGGAATTCATTACATATTTTGCACAAACCGTACTAAAACCTACTGCAAACCTAATCTAAACGATCGCCGGTGCCCGACCACCATGTTCGGCCATGAACCCGATAAAGCCGACCATTGCCTCTGCCTCCTCCTCATCCGCCTCGATAACCTCCTCCTTCGGAGTACAAGGTTCTGAAGATTTCTGCCTCCACGTCACCGTCAAGTGGCTAATCGATCGCCGATGTTTACCCCACCAAGCTTGGCGTCGACCGAGTGGAGTAGCGGTGGCCTTCCTAGGACTAGAGCGGCGGCGGCCTACCATGTACTACTCTTCCTCGATACCGGCTGCACCCACGCACGCGCGCCGGCTTCATGGTCGTCACAGCGGAGGGCGGCCAGGGGGTGCCGGCGATCTCCTTTGTTTGCTCCTGCGACAGTACGTCGAAGAGAGCTTTGGAGCGCGCCCGGAGCAGAGCCGCCAATGTCCCTCGTATGCTCCTGCAACAGTACGTCCAAGAGAGCTTCGGAGCGCTAGGAGGCCAGGGTTAGAGTGGTGCCGACAGAAGAAAGGGACCGGAGGAGAATAAGTGTGGGTCTTTGGCTATGGCTGGGAGCTGGGGCTCAAGTTAATATAGCGGGCGAATGGCAATGAGCTATGGCAGACGGATGGACAACTGGCATCAGAGTAGGTTCGTCGGGTGTGAATGCGGACGCTGCTTCAGTGACTTAATTGCAGATGCGTTGGGTTACTGACATGTGGGCCCAACGGGCATCTGGCCTGCATGTCAGTGACACACCAATTGCACGTGCAGTTAAGTCCGGTGAATGCGGCATTGACGTTCTGGAGAGACGGTGACTGTTTCAGGCGGGAAGCGCACGCTAGCGATGGAAGGGGTTTCGGTAGGCCAGGGCGGTCAGATGTTGGCATGGTGGTAAAGTGTGACCTCATGGATGACGAGCCTTTAAAGCATATGCGGCACGTATTGACAACCAGGCGTCCATGCAACCGCTCTTGTCGCCAGCTAGCCTTCGACGACCACCTTAGACACCACACAACCATACATAACTTACGAATAATGGACGAATCAATCAGACACACACTCGTGTGCAGTGGCACTAAGATTGGTCGCTCACGATAGTACATACTCCATACCATAGTACCCTCTCTAGCTAGGCTGTTTTATAGATTGTTGTTATGATGGACGATATACATGAGCAAGGCGCTCCGAGTATGACCGTAGGTGTTGAGCCAGGTGAATACATGCTCGACGTTCGCGTAGGCCTCCATCAAACGTCTAAACAATAATGTCAGGCACCGCCGAGGTGCACAGGTGATGGGCTTGCCCTTTGCGTTGCGCCATGAGCAGGACTTTGATTTAGAGATATGGTGATTTATTATCTTGTCTTGATAGCTCACCTTGATCATTGTATATGAGATATGGTGATTATATGGTCACTAGCTCAGCGTATAGCTCCGTATTTGTCTGGTTGACCAGTCAAATAGTCTGCATCTGCCTCATCACTTCGTGTTCTTTATCTATCTATGCAGGCCTACCTATCAGTGGAGAAAGAAATAAAAACCAAAATTATGCGTATGTGGGGAATCAAACCACGGACTCAACGCTGCAACGCACACTCAAATGAAAATGAAATACTTCGCGTCAGACACTCACGCTCATGCTGTCAAAGCATGCTAATGCATGCACGTCGCCCTCTCAATCAAAGTCCTGCTCATGGCGCAACACAAACGGCGAGCCCATCACCTGTGCGCCCTGGCGATGCCTGACATTACTGTTTAGACGTTTGATGGAGGCCTACGCAAACGCCGAGCATGTATTCACCTGGCTCAACACCAAAGGTCATACTCGGGAGCGCCTTGCTCATGTATATCGTCCATCACAACGACAATCTATAAAACAACCTAGCTAGAGAGGGTACTATGGTACGGAGTATGTACTATCGTGAGCGACCAATCTTAGTGCCACTGCACACGAGTGTGTGTCTGATCGATTCATCCATTATTCGTAAGTTATGTATGGTTGTGTGGTGTCTAAGGTGGTCGTCGAAGGCTAGCTGGCGACAAGAGCGGTTGCATGGACGCCTAGTTGTCAATACGTGCCGCATATGCTTCAAAGGCTCGTCATCCAGGAGTTCACACTTTACCACCACGCCAGCGTCTGACCGCCCTGGCCTACCGAAACCCCTTCCATCGTTAGCGCGCGCTTCCCGCCTGAAACGGTCACCATCTCTCCAGAACATCAATGCCGCATTCACCGGACTTAACTTCAGGTGCAGTTGGTGTGTCACTGACATGCGGGCCAGATGCCCATTGGGCCCACATGTCAGTAACCCAACGCACCTGCAGTTAAGTCACTGAAGCAGCATCCGCATTCACGCCTGACGAACCTACTCCGGCGCCAGCCGTCCATCCGTTTGCCACGGCTCATGGCCATTCGCCTGCTATATTAACTTGAGCCCCAGCTCCCAGCCATAGCCAAAGACCCACACTCATTCTCCTCCGGTCCCTTCCTTCTGTCGGCACCACTCCAACCATGGCCTCCTGGCGCTCTGAAGCTCTCTTGGACGTACTGTCACAGGACCAGACGAAGGACATCAGCGGCTCCGCTTCGGGCGTGCTCCAAAGCTCTCTTTGACGTACTGTCGCAGGAGCAGACGAAGGAGATCGCTGGCACCCCCCGGCCGCTCTCCGCCGCCATGACCATGAAGCCGGCGCGTGTGCACGGGCACAGCTGACAGCGAGGAAGAGTAGTACATGGTAGGTCGTCGCCGGTCTGGTCCCAGGAAGGCCACCGCTACTCCACTCAGTCGACGCCAAGCTTGGTGGGGTAAACATCGGCTGTCGATTAGCCGCTTGACGACGACGTGGAGGCGGAAATCTTCAAAACCTTGTGCTCTGGAGGAGGAGGTTATCAAGGCAGATGAGGAGGAGGCAAAGGCAATGGCCAGCTTTCTCGGACCTTTTCGCTTCAGCCTCCGGACCCGATAGTCCGGAGTGTATCCGAATACCCGCTCAGTTATGTAAACTGGGGTACGCGTGGAAACCGGGCGTAGGGGTCATAAGTGCTTGAACAGACAAGTACCCAACTAGCTATGTTATATTACGCTAGCTTTCGGCTTCACCCAGTCTGAGGTACACATCCGGCTGACCCGCCAGTAACAATTGTAGAGGTCCTTCCTTTATGCCCTAGACGAACTAACGGGAACATAGGGCATAAACACAGGAGCGAAGCAACCTAGCTTGGTCAAAACTTAAGTCATATCGATGCATATAATGGTGAAAAAAGGTGCATATGGAAAAGTGACACATATGTGGTGGGCATAAAGCCCGGAAGATAATTATATTAAGCTTCTGTATAAGAAGCCCCCAGGTATAATGAGCGCGCATAGCGCGTCAAGATCGTGTAGTTAAGACACACTTGAAGCCTTTAAGGCCATAAAAAGAAAGAAAAAGAGGATATAACGTGAAAAAGAAAGGCGGAGGTAAGGAGACAAACACTTAGTTCGGCACTAGGCGTAGAATCTTCGAAGTCTGGCCGCATTCCATGGGTTTGGCTCGAGTCGATTATCAGATGCATCACGCAGACGGTACGCCCCTCCGGTGAGAACTTTATCAATGATGAAGGGACCCTCCCACTTGCGCTTGAGCTTGTCCTTTTTCTTCTCCGGTAGGCGTAGAACGAGTTCAACGATGTTATAAGTTTTGGCATGTACTTCTCTGCTTTGATACCTGCGAGCCTGTTGCTGATAGAATGTGGAACGGGCCTTCGAGACATCGCGCTCCTCCTCCAGGGCATCTAAACTGTCCTGCCGATCAAGCTCCGCTTCTTTCTCTTCATACATGCGCACTCGAGGTGAGTCATGAATGATGTCGCAGGGCAATACCGCCTCTACGTTGTACACCATAAAAAATGGTGTGTATCCAGTAGTGCGATTCGGCGTGGTCCACAGCCCCCATAGTATGGAGTCGAGCTCCTCGACCCAGTGTGTATCTGATTCCTTCAGGGATCGCACTAGTCTGGGTTTGATGCCGCTCATAATAAGACTGTTTGCTCGTTCGACATGATCGTTCGTTTGGGGGTGATAGACTGAGGCGTAATCGAGCTTAATGCCCATGTTGCTGCACCAAGTTTTCACCTTGTCGGTTGTGAAGTTGGAGCCGTTATCGGTGATGATGCTGTGGGGGACACCGTAACGGTGTACAACCCCTGATATGAAGTCTATCACTGGTCCGGATTCGGCCGTTTTAACTGGTTTGGCTTCTATACATTTGGTGAATTTATCCACCAGGACCAACAAGTATTTTTTCTTATGGCTTCCTCCTTTAAGGGGTCCAACCATATTGAGCCGTCAGACTGCAAAGGGCCAAGTTATGGGGATTGTTTGGAGAGGTAGGTGGCATATGGCTTTGATTTGCAAAAAGCTGGCAACCGACGCAATGTTGGACGAGGTCTTGTGCGTCTGCTCGGGCTGTCGGCCAGTAGAAACATGTACGGAAGGCCTTGCTTACAAGGGCCCGAGCTGCGGCGTGGTGGCCGCGAGTCCGGCATGAATTTCGGCCAAGAGCTGCCGCCCTTCCTCTTCGGAGATGCACCTTTGGAGCACTCCGGTCGCGCTTTTCTTATAAAGCTCTCCCTTGTGGACATTGTAAGCTTTAGAACACCGCACAATGCAACGTGCCTCATTATGGTCCTCAGCTTGCCTATTTAGGTAGGCTAAGAGGGGTTCTGTCCACGGGGCGATGACAGCCATAATCACATGGGCCAAAGGTGTTATTTTGGTGGCGAAGCCTCCGATTACGTCAGAGTGTTCGGGATCTGGGGTTGTGTTCGGATCCGGACTGGTATTGCCGGTCTCCCCTTCCCACACCACGGATGGCTTGAACAGCCTTTCCAAGAAGATATTAGGTGGGACGGGGTCGCGCTTAGCGCTGATGCGGGCGAGGATATCCGCTGCTTGATTGTTTTCTCGAACCACATGGTGGAATTCGAGCCCCTCGAACCGAGGTGCCATTTTGAGGACGGCATTACGGTAAGCCACCATTTTTGGGTCCTTGGCGTCAAAGTCTCCATTTATTTGAGACATTGCGAGGTTCGAATCCCCACACACTTCTAGGCATTGCATGCCCATGGAGACTGCCATCCGAAGACCATGCAACAGAGCCTCATATTCGGCTGCATTGTTGTAGTCTGTGTATAATATTTGGAGTATGTATTGGACCGTGTCTCTGGTGGGGGATGTCAGGACAACACCCGCTCCCAGTCCGGACATGAAGACCGCGTATGCTATCTTTTGATAATGTGGGTACCGTGACTTGCATGGAGTGAGGATAGTGGATACGTAGTATACTGGCTTTTGAAGCGGGAACTTATGTCTGTCCATCTCTCGTTCGACGATGAGTAGTGCGCTTACAACCTGGTGTGTTGCACCTATATATAACAGCATGGGTTCGCCGATATTTGGCACGGCCAGGATTGTATTGCTGGCCAAGAGGGCCTTTATTTATTCTAGTTCGGCCGTGGCCGCATCCATACACTCTAAGTGTTCGATGCGTCGAAGAAGGCGATAAAGAGGTTGTGCCCTTTCTCCCAATCGGGGGATAAAGCGGCTTAGGGCAGCCACGCATCTAGTTAATTTCTAGATTTGCTTGAGGTCTGTTGGGGTAGCCAACTGTGACACAGCTCGGAGTTTAGCCGGGTTTGCTTCAATTTCTCTATTGGAAATGATGAAGCCCAGCAGCTTTCCGGCAGGCATGCCGAAAACGCATTTTTCTAGATTGAGCTTGATGTCATATGTTCGGAGATTGTCGAACGTAAGCATCAAGTCGTCTATTAAAGATTCGTCGTGTCTGGTTTTGATGACCCCGTCGTCTACGTATGCCTCCACTGTTTTGCCGATTTGTTTTTCCAGGCATGTCTGAATCATGCATTGACAGGTTGCATCGGCATTTTTGAGCCTGAAATGCATGGTGTTAAAATAGAAGGGGCCGTATGGTGTGATGAATGCCATTGCGTCTTGATTAGACTACGCCATCTTGATTTGATGGTATCCGGAGTATGCGTCGAGGAAGCACAATGAGTCGTGTCCTGCGGTAGCGTTGATGATTTGATCAATGGGGGGAGGGGGAAGGGATCCTTGGGGCAAGCCTTATTGAGGTCCTTGAAATCGACACATTGGCGCCAGGATTTGTCCTTCTTTGGTACCATCACCAGGTTTGCTAGCCAGTCCGGATGTTTTATTTCTCTGATGAATCCGGCCTCGAGTAACTTGTCTAGCTCTTCTCCCATGGTCTCTCGCTTAGGTTCTGAAAAGCGCCGAAGAGTCTGCTTGACCGGCTTGTATCCCTTCAGTATGTTTAGGCTATGTTCGCCCAGCCTGCGTGGGATACCTGGCATGTCTGAAGGATGCCATGCGAATGTCCCAATTCTCACGCAAGAACTCTCGCAATGTGGCGTCTATTGTGGGGCTCAGCTGTGCCCCGATGGATGTTGTTTTTGTAGGGTCCGTTTGGTGGACCTGGAATTTGACTATTTCGTCCGCTGGTTTGAAAGAGGTGGACTTGGGTCGTTTGTCGAGTATCACATTGTCCCTGTCCACTATGGAGTGCAGCGCAGTTAGTTCTTCAGCCGCGAGGGCTTCGGATAATGCCTCAAGGGCCAGTGCGGCGGTTATATTTTCGGCGCGGAGTGCTACGTCCAGATCACTAGCTAAAGTGATGATTCCATTGCGCCCGGGCATCTTGAGCTTCATGTACCAATAATGGGGTATAGCTTAGAAGCTCGTGAATGCATCCCGCCCTAAAAGAGCGTGGTAGCTACTACTGAACGGGGCCACTTGGAATGTGATTTCTTCAGACCTATAATTCTCCGGTGTGCCGAATACCACATCTAGTGTGATTTTTCCCGCACATCGTACCTCCCGACTAGGGATGATTCCTCTGAAGGTCGTGCTACTTTTCTCAATGCGGCTCTTGTCTATTTCCATTTTGTGAAGAGTTTCCTCGTAGATGAGGTTTAATCCGCTGCCACTGTCCATGAGCACTTTAGTAAGCCGGAAGACGTCCACAATTGGACTAAGGACCAAAGCGGTTGGTGCTCGGACTGTTTGGAATTGAGGTTCGTCACTAGCATTGAAGGTTATGGCCGTTGTCGGTGTCAAAACCGGCGGATCTCGGGTAGGGGGTCCCGAACTGTGCGTCTAGGCGGATGGTAATAGGAGACAAGGGACAAGATGTTTTACCCAGGTTCGGGCCCTCTTGATGGAGGTAAAACCCTACATCCTGCTTGATTGATATTGATGATGTGGGTATTACAAGAGTAGATCTACCACGAGATCAAGTAGGCTAAACCCTAGAAGCTAGCCTATGGTATGATTGTTGTTCGTCCTATGGACTAAAGCCATCCGGTTTATATAGACACCGGAGAGGGCTAGGGTTACACAGAGTCGGTTACAATGGTAGGAGATCTACATATCCGTATTGCCAAGCTTGCCTTCCACGCCAAGGAAAGTCCCATCCGGACACAGGACGAAGTCTTCAATCTTGTATCTTCATAGTCTTGGAGTCCGGCCGATGATGATAGTTCGGCTATCCGGACACCCCCTAGTCCAGGACTCCCTCAGTAGCCCCTAAACCAGGCTTCAATGACGACGAGTCCGGCGCGCATATTGTCTTCGGTGTTGCAAGGCGGGTTCCTTCTCCGAATAGTTTATAGAAGATTGTGAACACCAGGATAGTGTCCGGCTCTGCAAAATAAATTCCACATACTACCGTAGAGAGAATAATATTTACACAAGTTCAATCTGCTGACGTATTTGGTGGTGTGACGTCACACCACTACCAAGCCTTTACTCGAATTGTTTTTATTGTACCACCTCAGCGCGTTTAGCGAAGCGGTTTCCTTGGCACGTCTTGTCAAAGCAGAGATCGTGTTCCCCTTATCCCGGGATTCCCATTAATACGGACATGGGTAACCCAACCGCGCCCGTTGCCACACCCCTCCATCGAAGGCGGGTTCCAAACGGTCATGGGGACGGCTCTTGGTATTCTCCCTCTTTATAATGAGACCAAGGCCCGTTCTTTTTCTTCAACCCTCAATCGAATCCGCCCCTCGCCCCGAGTTCCAACACCCAAGGCTCCAGATTCGGGTACTTTCGACCTTCGACAATGTACGGCTCCGACCTACGAGGCCGGTGGATGCCCTCCTCTGTCACGGAAGAGGACGTGCTCAAGCTGAGAGACGCCAGGTACTTAACCTACGAGATCTCGCATAGGTTGCCTGCCCAAGGGCAAGTTATTCCTACTCCCGAGCCCGGCGAGAGTGTTGTGTTCATGTCTCACCTCCGTCGGAGTTTAGGCTTCCCAATAGATCCCTTCGTGAGGGGGCTCATGTTTTATTATGGGCTGGAATTTCACGACTTGGCTCCGGAGTCCATCCTCCACATCTCATCATTCATTGTCGTCTGCGAAGCCTTCCTTCGCACTACCCCTCACTCCGGCTTGTGGCTCAAAACCTTCAACGTGGAGCCGAAGATGATCGCGGGGTGTCAAGCAGAGTGCGGCGGGGCGGTTATAAACAAGAGGGCCGATGCTCCATGGCCCGAGGGCTTTTTTCAGGAGGAGCTCGGTTTGTGGCAACAAGAGTGGTTCTATATCACCGCTCCCAGGGGCAGCAGGTAGAGGCCACCGCCCGTCTTCCGCTCGGGCCCTCCACAACGGCTGACGTCATGGGTCAACAAAGGGCTTGACTGGGGGCCTTCCAAAGATGTACCCCTGTTGCAGGGCCGGATTCGAGACCTCCGGGAAGGGGAGATCAATCTGGTCGTAGTGACACAGGTTATGGTAATTTGGCGCCTTCTGCCCTGCAAACGTCGCCCCCTCCGCCTGTGGGAATTTAATCCGGAGGGACCACGAGCTCTCCAACACTTCATGGGTTTGACGCCCATGGAGATGTATGAACTGTTCTTAGGATCACAAGAGATGCGTCCGGACTTGACCGAGGACGCTGGCCTAAGCTGCAATCGCCCGGATACTCAAGTAAGTAGCCCTGTGCCCGGACACATTGTTCATTTATTTATCATGGGTTTGCCTTTTAACCAGCTATCCCTTGAACAGGAGTGGATAGCGCAAGCAAAATTGATACGGTGTCCGGCTCCCCTCCCTGAGACCACGTCGGATCCCGTGTTAATTAAAATGTTGGAGGTTGCACCTTCGGAGGAGGGCAAAGGGGAGCACAGGAAAACTACCACCTCTGCCAAGGAGGCTTGCAGTAAGGGGGGAATCAGGGTCCCTCCCCCCAGGGGGAGAAGAGGACCGCTTCCGAAGACCCGGAGGCCAAGGCCTCAAAGCGGGGAAGGAAATCACCGGAAGGTCCCGTGCCGGGAAGAGCCCCGGCCACACAGTCTCCCCAAAGGAATCAGCCCTCCAGCAAGCCGTAAGTAAAAAAAGGGGGGTTTTGTAATAGGGGACATCCCTACTTTATTTCTAAGGTTAACCGAAGTTTTCACCTTGTAGTTTGGATCTCGACCCTTCTCAGCAGAGCTCATCTTCGGGGGACCTTCGTCCGGAGATGATGGAGAGCAAAACGCCTCCATCTGCCGCCCTGTCAGGCGGGGCGGATGACCCTGAGGTGTTGTCACGGAGGGTCTCCCCGAGTCCGGCGGGGCCGAGGAGTTCGGCACCCACTGAAGTACGGCCGGTGGAGCTGCAGGATTTGCTCGAGAGGGCGTCTATCTCAGAAGATCACCGCACATTAATGAGTATGGTGATTGAAAGGATCTCATCCGCCGAGAGCGGGTTGTATGAGGCCGTCGGAAGTTTACTGACGGGGTTTGAGGTATGTAAAAAATGACATACCTTTTGACAGTTTTGCACATGGAGTGCGCCCTGTATAGATAGTAGCCCCTGAGACTTGGTATGCTGTCGAAAGTGACAGCGTGCCGAGGATCATTATCTCAGTTATAGAATGTTGCCTTTCCTATGCAGGTGGTGGAACGATCGGTGGCCAGCCAAACTGATGGAGCTGCCGAGCTGAAGCGGCAACTCGACGTTGCGGATGCGGACATCGTGCTGGTCAATAAACGACTTGACGAGTCACAAGGTAAATGGTTGCTCCACGGTCACCGAGTAAGGGAGTTGATGCCCGCTTCTTACAATTTGTATGCTTGATGCAGATGGTGCCACTGCTGTGGAAGACCTTCGAGCAGAGCTTGCTCAAGCCAAGGAGCAAGCCAGGAAAAGTGATGCGGCTGCCTCGAAGGCAGCAGAAGAGCTAAAAGCCGAAAAGTCTGTTCACTGCCGAAGCGGGGAGGAGATGGCCGTGAGATTAAAAGATGCTACCGACCGCTATGAGGTTCTTGAAAGAGAACGCCGAGCGGAGCAAGAGGACCTGAAGAAAGCCGTCACCGAAGCCAAGGATGCCCGTAGTGCGATGCGGGCTATGAAGGAGGAACTGCGTCAGGCCGGAGACATTGCGGCTGGAAAGCCCTTTCTGCTGCGTAGGAAGTTCACGGATCCGAAGTATGCTCAGTTGGGCCAATTGTGTGGTGCGGAGGATCCTTATCTGGATTTGGCGACGAGTGCGGCGGACGCAGTCATGCACTTCCGAAGCCAGAAGGATCACGAAATGGAAGAGCTTTTCTGGTCTCAATTCCATAGTCCGGAGCGTCCACTTCCGTTGACTGATCGGTTGGCGGAGTGGGCTGAGCTGAGTAGGTTGTTCGTACTTGCCATGACAGATGTGGTGGCTCATCTGTGGCCAGAAAGGCCCAAGCTGGAGAGTTATTTTGGCTTGTTGCAGCAATTCCTTGGGGCGGTGCCGCATATCGAGGCGATGCAGCGGTCGGCATGCATAGAGGGTGCACGGATAGCTCTTGCCCATGTTAAGACATACTGGGCGGAGATGGATGCCACCGCTGTTGCATCCCGGGGTTCGGACAAAAGCCGATTACCCGCCGAGCACTATTTTGAGGAAGTCCTGCAGGGTGCTCGTTTAATAGAGTCGCAATGCTCGAAAGATGTTATGTTCAAATGACGTGTATGATTTGTGAGATCATGTTTATAATGCAACAGCTTTTTATACTTGTGCGTTCAAGTATTGAACTATCTTCTGTGTGGCCGTATATGTATGTATAATCTGAAAGATGGCAGTCTTTGGCTTCAGCCCCCACGCACATGGTGCGGGGGTGTTTGCAAAAGAAAAGCGCTTTTTCACACTTAATCCAACGTCTTGGTCCTTTGAAGGAGGTGATAGCGTAGCAAACTAGGCAACCGGACTATAATGCTTTATCACTTTCACTTATCCATATGAGCTCGAAGGTGGGGCTACGATATAGCCCCTAGACGCACCGCGCTTCTCCGAACTTGGGGCACGTATGTGCCTCACCGGGAAGCGGTCCTTCGTCAAAGCAGAGGAATTCTAAACAATCCAGTAGTCGATCGAGTGGTTGACCAGTCTCTCGCTATATCATGACAGCCGGTTTTTGGCTTTCTCTACTGAGGTGCTCGCCCAGCCGAACCGGGGCACAATCGCAGTAGTTCTCCTAGTGACGCGTTAGCCGATGGAGCGGAACGTAAGGCAGCAAAACACAGGAGTCGGGCAAACCCAACATTTGACCAAAGACATGACTCGGAGCTGATGCATATAAGGCCTAACTCGAGACGCCGAACACTCCCTGAGGTATTCGATCTTTATGATACCGGGCAGAACAATGCCCTAAGCCCCTAGTGTCCAGGTACGGGCGAGAACTTCTGACGCGGCTGATGCCAAAACGCCAGCCTCCTCCTCGGTTGTGGTAGGAAACCGGGGGATGTGTATCAATAAGAGACAGTAAGAAAGGTTTACGCAGGGTCTTAATCTGAAAAGAATCCTTGTAACGGGTCCCTGCTGCACGTCTGCGCCTGTGTCTCCGTTGTGCTGTATCCTGGACGGGTGTAGCACGTGCTTCATCCGTAAAGGAGAAGAACTTAGTTTGGAAAAAATATCGTGCAAAAGATGTATTAAAATAAAGTATGATAAAGTCAAGCTTTATTGGCTCTCACTGTTTATACGTGTAGCCTCTTGTAAAGAGGTATGCGGCGGGGAAGCCCCTTGTTTATTTATGCCGGACTCGCCTAACCGTGTCCAAGGTCTGAATGACCTGCTTTTAGGGGCTTTGAGCAGCAAGGTCGGATTAGTGTGCGGCTGTCAAAGCAGTCTCACGTTTTCCGTGGTCGAGGAATACTCAGATTTACCCTTTACTGAGATTATGCCGCGTGGACCAGGCATTTTAAGCGTAAGAGATGCGTAATGCAGTATTGCGTTAAAGCGGGCGAATGCTTCGCGTCCTAGTAGTCCTTGATGGCTACTTTTGAATGGGGCGATATGGAAAATGAGCTTTTCGCGACGGAGGTTGTCGGATGAACCGAACACGACCTCTAGTAGTACAGAGCCTGTACAATTGGCGTAAAGGCCAGGCGCCACTCCTTTGAAGGAAGTGCTGCTATGGTGAATTTTGGTAGGGTCTATCCCCATTCTGCGGACGGTGTCCTGGTATAGCAGGTTTATATTGCTGCCGCCATCCATTAGGACTTGTGTGAATTGTAGTCCGTCGATTATGGGATCCAGTACCAAAGCAATCCCTCCTGTGTTTCGAACGCTTCTGGAGTAATCCTGATGGTCGAAAGTAATTGGTTTAAACATCCAATTCCGGGACTCTGCTGGGGTGGACCGTGCGGCGCGTGTTTTAGCAGGTGCCGCACTATTTTTCCGTGTTATCACATGAAGTGAGTTCATTGTTTTGACTTCTAGTGGGAAAGTCTTCTGTATTCCGGCGTGCTGCTTGTGGGGTTCGTCGTCGTCCTCGCTTGGTGTGTCGAGCCCCTTGCGTTCGTTGTTAAGTCGGCCGGACTGCTTGAAGACCCAACAATCTCTGTGGGTATGATTTGCAGGCTTCCCGGGGGTACTATGTATTTGACATATCCTATCCAAAAGTTTGCTTAGGTTGGATAGCTCGTCACTGTTGTCCTTGAGGGGCAGTGTTTTATTATTCGGCCGAGAGCTTTTGAATCCGGCATTGACCGCCGTGCTATTTGGGCCATTTTCCTTATTCCGGCGCTGATCTTTTCTGCGTCGTGATTTCCCATTTCCATCCCTGACTTCGGATGTACTCGGGTCGCTGGTGCTGCATCTAGCCAGCCAGCTGTCTTCCCCCGCGCAAAAGCGGGTCATGAGGCTTGTTAGTGCGGCCATTGTTCTTGGTTTTTCCTGGCCGAGGTGTCTGGCGAGCCATTCGTCTTGGACGTTATGCTTAAAGGCTGCTAAGGCTTCGGCGTCCGGACAGTCGACTATTTGGTTCTTTTTGGTGAGGAACCTATTCCAGAATTTGCGTGCTGACTCTCCGGGCTGTTGAGTTATGTGACTTAGATCGTCTGCATCCGGAGGGCGGACATAAGTCCCCTGAAAATTTGCTCGAAACGCATCCTCGAGCTCTTCCCAACTTCCAATGGTGTTTTCCGGGAGGCTTTTGAGCCAATGCCGAGCTGGCCCTTTGAGCTTGAGGGGTAAGTATTTTATGGTATGGAGATCGTCTCCTCTGGCCATATGTATGTGTAGGATATAATCCTCAGTCCAGACTCCGGGGTCTGTTGTTCCGTCATATGCCTCTATGTTTACGGGTTTGAATCTCGCTGGAAATTCATGATCCTGTACCTCATCGGTGAAACATAGTGGGTGTGTGGCGCCCCTGTATTTGGGTGTGCCATTGTCTTCAAACACTCGACGGGTTGTGTTGCTTCCTGGAGTCTTCTTTTTTGGCCCATAGATGGACCTGACCGGGTCATCCTTTTTGCGAGGATCCTTATGTGGATCGTGTGCCGGCTTGTGTGCGGCGCCCCTTGCCGCTCTTAGCCTATCATCTGGTCGTCTATCCGGCCAGGCGGCCTCTTTCTTTTTTGATTGTGGGGGCTCTACGGCCTCCTCGTCAAATTCGGGCAACAGCTTGCGCTTCGGGTAGCTCTTTGCCTGGTGACTATCACCATATTTATCTGCGGTATTGAGTACTTTGCTCCATCTCATTCTAAGTGCGTCCTCCGCTGTTTTGAGCTTCCGCTTTTGCTTCTTCAAACTTCTTGCAGTGGCGACGAGCCTTTTATGAAGGTTCTTATGCTCCGGTGATGTGTCCGATGTGAGATCGTCTGGACTGTTGTTTTTGCCGGGGGTGGGTTGCTTGTCCAATTCATCCTGTTCGGATGGTTGCTTGGTGGCATGTTCGTCGTCCACTGCTTTGCCCTGCTCTAAGGTCGGGTCAGTATGGGTGCCGTTGTTATCGAGGCGGGACTTCGGGCGGCACTTGCGTCGCCGTTTTGGTTGTTTGTCGGGGGAGTTGTCCTTCGCCACGTCCCGTTGTTCCATGTTATAGCTTCCTGTTGGCGTATCCACCATGTATACATCGTGAGTTGAGGTGGCTTTCCAGTGCCCTGTAGGCGCTGGTTCTTGGTCATCTCCGACATTGTTGTCCATACCGTCGTCTGGCATGTCGGTTAGATCGTCGACAGTGGCTACTAAGTGGGTGGTGGGTGGGCTTTGAATTTCTTCGTCGTCCGCATCCCAACCGTCCTGACCGCAGTCCGGCTAGGGCTCTCCTGATAACGAGAGATACTTTAGCGAACTCAAGATGTCGCCGAAAGGTGAGTGTTGAAAGATGTCCGCAGCGGTGAACTCTATGATCGGCGCCCAATCGGATTCAATTGGAGGGGGCGCGGGAGGTTCGGAGTCCGGCAAGGAGTCCGGCGCCTCGGAGTCACGAGCTTCATGAGGGACAAGGTCAGTGTTCGGCTCTATCGCCGTAGAGGTTTTAGCCCCCGAGGCGGTGTCTAGCCACCCGTCCTCGATCTACGCAGCCGGCTCCGAATTGAAGATCGGAGCGGACTCGTGTGCGGCCTCCAGGGTACTGTCCGGCTGCAGAGCTAAATCATGCCCATCATGACAGTGCGGCGCGCTCGGCTGTGGCTCAAATCCATTGAAGATCAAGTCCCTGCGGATGTCAGCTGTGAAGTTCAAACTTCCAAATCTGACCTGACGGCCGGGGGCGTAGCTTTCGATCTGCTCCAGATGGCCAAGCGAATTGGCCCGCAGTGCAAAGCCGCCGAATACGAAGATCTGTCCGGGGAGAAAGGTCTCACCCTGGACTGCATCGTTGTTGATGATCGAAGAAGCCATCGAGCCTAGCAGTGACGACACAGAGGAACTCTTAATGAAAGCACCAATGTCGGTGTCAAAACTGGCGGATCTCGGGTAGGGGGTCCCGAACTATGCGTCTAGGCGGATGGTAACAGGAGACAAGGGACACGATGTTTTACCCAGGTTCGGGCCCTCTTGATGGAGGTAAAACCCTACGTCCTGCTTGATTGATATTGATGATGAGGGTATTACAAGAGTAGATTTACCACGAGATCAAGGAGGCTAAACCCTAGAAGCTAGCCTATGGTATGATTGTTGTTCGTCCTATGGACTAAAGCCATCCGGTTTATATAGACACCGGAGAGGGCTAGGGTACACAGAGTCGGTTACAATGGTAGGAGATCTACATATCCGTATTGCCAAGCTTGCCTTCCACGCCAAGGAAAGTCCCATCCGGACACAGGACAAAGTCTTCAATCTTGTATCTTCATAGTCTTGGAGTCCGGCCGATGATGATAGTTCGGCTATCCGGACACCCCCTAGTCCAGGAATCCCTCAGCCGTGTCGTTCCATGGATTTATTGTTGCAATGTGGCAGACTTCAGCGAGGCTGCGGAGTGCTCGCTTGCGCCTATTATTTGAGAAGGAAGTCTCGAAGACTGTCAATACTGTAATGTTATTTTTGGCGGAATGATGCTCTGCGGTATTGTTGATGAGGAGATCCTCGCCGCTCTTGGCCACCTGCCGGAGTATCCAACATGCTCTAAGGCCGTGTGTTGGTATGGTATTCGGTGTGTTGTGAATTTTGCATGGCCCATTGAGCCATCCCTCCAATATGGCTCCACGTCCTATAGTGGGCTTTGGTTTCTTTGTAGTTGGATTGGGTGACTTGCGAGAGTGCACCCTTTTAGTTCGGACGAGGGGTTTAGTAAGAGCCGGAGGATCCAAGAATTTTGTTTGGGTTTTCCAGGCGCTTTCCATCGCACAGTACTTCTGTACTATGGCTGTCAAGTAAGCAAAGTGTGCTATGTCATGGTGACTTGTGGCGTTGAGGATTCCACTGTCCGTGCAATTTTTGCAAAAGAATGATATTGCGTCTTCCTCGCGACAGTCCTTGACCTTGCTCATTACAAGGAGGAATCTGGCCCAGAAGTGATGTACTATCTCTTGGGGCTCTTGTCTAATGTGGGAAAGATCACTTTTATCTGGGTGGGTGGGTTGATTTAAGTCCAAAACCTGATCCGATCTGAGACCCAGGGGCAGAGGAGCTTCCGAGCTTGGCAGTTCAGGCTTCGGGATGTTGCCCAATTTTTCTGGCTCGCTGTCCGATTCTAGGTTCAGAGCTTGGGCCATGTCCTCCCGTAGACGGGTATCCGGCTCGAAGAGCTCGGGAATCCGGACATAGTTCGTCCTCAAAATAGAGGAAGAATCGCTACATTGCTCCTCCACCACCGCTATCTGATGGGTGACCGGCGGAGAGTTAATCTCCCTTTGGTCAGGTTTAAGCCCGATCCGATCATAGTCCGTAGCGACTCCCAGGGAGGCGATGCGATCCAAGAGCTCGTTCAGGGAGGAGAGCTCCATTGGATCCATCTGCTCGATGAATTCTGAGCTGACGTGGAGGCTGTTTTTGATGACCTGAGAAGTCATTGTCAGCGTGGTGGCCGAACGGGCGGTCATGACGAAGCCGCCTAGTCGGAGAGTTTGGCCTATAGCCAGGGCTCCCCCCGAGGTGATGTTGTCCTTGACAACAAGGCGAGCCATCAAGCCTTACCGCGACGGCACCGTGGAACTCTCAATGAAATCACCAATGTTGGTGTCAAAACCGGCGGATCTCTGGTAGGGGGTCCCGAACTGTGCGTCTAAGGCTAATGGTAACAGGAGGCGGGGGGCACAATGTTTACCCAGGTTTGGGCCCTCTCGATGGAGGTAAAACCCTACCTCCTGCTTGATTGATCTTGATGATATGAGTATTACAAGAGTTGATCTACCACGAGATCGTAGAGGCTAAACCCTAGAAGCTAGCCTATGATTATGATTGTTGTTGTCCTACAGACTAAACCCTCTAGTTTATATAGACACTGGAGGGGGCTAGGGTTACAGAGAGTTGGTTACAAAGAAGGAGATCTACATATCCGGATTGCGAAGCTTGCCTTCCACGCAAAGGAGAGTCCCACCCGGACACGGGACGAAGTCTTCAATCTTGTATCTTCATAGTCCAACAGTCCGGCCAAAGTATATAGTCCGGCTGTCCGAGGACCCCCTAATCCAGGACTCCCTCAGCCATGTCTCAAGAGGATCGAATGAGATATAACTAAGGAAAGAAGTCACCTCGGTCTCGAGAGCTCTAGCTCGTGCTCGTGTCATAGGTCCTCTTGGCACTTGGTGAGACGATGGTAGGTCCATGGGGATGAACGTAGGATGCTCCGCATCACTTGTCAAGTTTAACCCGAGTATTCTGCGTGTGCAAATCTGGCTTGCACCCGTTGTATTTCAACGTAGAGCCTATCACACCCAATCATCATGTGGTGTCTCAGCAGAAGAACTTTCGCAACGGTGCATACTCGGGGAAAACACTTATACGTTGAAATTTAGAAAGGGATCATCTTATAATGTTACCGCCGTACTAAGCAAAATAAGATGCATAAAAAATAAACATCACATGCAATCAAAATATGTGACATGATATGGCCATCATCATCTTGTGCTCATGATCTCCATCACCGAAGCAACGTCATGATCTCCATCATCACCGGCTTGACACTTTGATCTCCATCGTAGCATCGTGGTCGTCTCGCCAACCATTGCTTCTACGACTATCGCTACCGCTTAGTGATAAAGTAAAGCAATTACATAGCGCTTGTATTTCATACAATAAAGCGACAACCATATGGCTCCTACCAGTTGCCGATAACTTTTACAAAACATGATCATCTCATACAACAATCTTTATATCACATCATGTCTTGACCATATCACATCACAACATGCCGTGCAAAAACAAGTTAGACGTCCTCTACTTTGTTTGTTGCAAGTTCTACGTGGCTGCTACGGGCTGCTAGCATGAACCGTACATACCTACGGCACAAAAACCACAATGGTGATTTATCAAGTTTGCCGTTTTAACCTTCACAAGGACCGGGCGCAGTCAAATTTGATTCAACTAAAGTTGGAGAAACAGACACCCGCCAGCCACCTTTATGCAAAACTAGTTGTATGTCTGTCAATGGAATCGGTATCATGAACGTGGTCATGTAAGGTTGGTCCAGGCCGCTTCATCCAACAATACCGCCGGATCAAAATAAGACATTGGTGGTAAGCAGTATGACGATCACCGCCCACAACTCTTTGTGTTTTACTCATGCATATCATCTACGCATAGACCTGACTCGGATGCCACTGTTGGTAAACGTAGCATGCAATTTCAAAAAAAAATCCTATGCTCACGCAAGATCTATATAGGAGATGCATAGCAATGAGAGGGGAGAGTGTGTCCATGTACCCTCATAGACTGAAAGCGGAAGTGTTAACTTAACGCGGTTCATGTAGTCGAAAGTCTTCTCAAATCAACCGGTCAAGTACCGAACGCACAACACCTCCGAGTTCTGCACACGTTTAGATCGATGACGTCCCTCAAACTCTTGATCCAGCAGAGTGTCGATTGAGTCGATGAGTTTCATCAGCACGACGACGTGATGATGGTGTTGGTGAAGTGATCCGCGCAGGGCTTCGCCTAAGCACTACGACAATATGACCGGAGGAGTAAACAGTGGAGGGGGGCACCGCACATGGCTAAACAATTGATGTGCTTTGGTGTGCCCCCTGCCCTCGTATATAAAGGAGAAGGGGAAGGAGGCCGGCCACAAGGGGTGCGAAAAGGGGGGAGGAGTCCTACTAGGACTCCACTCCTAGTAGGATTCGACCCCCCTTTTTTCCTTATTCCAGAGGGGGGAAAGGGGGAAGGGAGAGGAAGAGGAGAAGGAAAGGGGGGCGCGCACCCTCCCCTAGTCCAATTCGGACTCCCCATGGGAGGGGGGCACCGCCACGCCTTATGGGCTGCCTCCCCTCTCTCCTATGGCCGATGTAGGCCCAACAATCCCCCGGGGGGTTCCGGTAACCTCCCGGTACTCCGAAAAACATCCGAAACTTCCCAAAACTATTCCGGTGTCCGAACATAACCTTCCAATATATCAATCTTTACCTCTCGACCATTTCGATACTCCTCGTCATGTTCGTGATCTCATCCGGGACTCCGAACAACCTTCGGTCTCCAAAACACTTAACTCATATAATACCTATCGTCATCGAACATTAAGCGTGCGAACCCTACGGGTTCGAGAACTATGTAGACATGACCGAGACATCTCTCTAGTCAATAACCAATAGCGGAACCTGGATGCTCATATTGGTTCCCACATATTCTACGAAGATCTTTATTGGTCGAACTGTAATGTCAACATAGTTATTCTCTTTGTCATCAGTATGTTACTTGCCCGAGATTCGATCGTCGGTATCTTCATACCTAGTTCAATCTCGTTACCAGCAAGTCTCTTTACTCGTTCTGTAGTGCATCATCCCGCAACTAACTCATTAGTCACATTGCTTGCAAGACTTCATATGATGTGCCTTACCGAGAGGGCCTAGAGATACCTCTTCGATACTCAGAGTGACAAATCCTAATCTTGAACTATGCCAACCCAACAAACACCTTCGGAGATACCTGTAGAGCGACTTTATAATCACCCATATACGTTGTGACGTTTGATAGCACACAAGGCATTCCTCTGGTGTCCGGGAGTTGCATAATCTCATAGTCGGATGAATATATATTTGACAGGAAGAAACCAGTAGCAATAAAACTGAACGATCATTATGCTAAGCTAAAGGATGAGTCTTGTCCATCACATAATTCTACTAATGATGTGATCCCGTTATCAAAAGACAACTCATGTCCATGGCTAGGAAACTTAACCATCTTTGAGCAACGAGCTAGTCTAGTAGAGGCATACTAGGACACATAGTTTTGTCTATGTATTCACTATGTATCAAGTTTCCGGTTAATACAATTCTAGCATGAATAATAAATATTTACCATGAATAAGAAAAT
The DNA here is from genome assembly GCF_002162155.2 of Triticum dicoccoides. Taxonomy (NCBI): domain Eukaryota; kingdom Viridiplantae; phylum Streptophyta; class Magnoliopsida; order Poales; family Poaceae; genus Triticum; species Triticum dicoccoides. The sequence goes on along the minus strand of NC_041383.1, from coordinate 476,676,455 downwards.
ATAAAATAACAAGTTTATTATTGCCTCTAGGGCATATTTCCTTCAATTGACACCCGTCCTAAAGGCGTGTCGTGCTAATAGGAGGCAGTTGGATAAGCGATGTGGCAATCTTGCTGGGATTCAACCTCCACATGACACGTGACAGCGCATTTAATGGGTTTTGTCCTAACTGACAGAGTTAGGTATGATAGCTCAGTATCAATCTAATCATCCCTGTAATGACCATTTGGCCATTGTGGTAATCCCTTGAGCTATAAAAGGATGACCAGGGCAACATTTATGGGGGTTCAAACATTTGCATCTCTCAAGCATAGGTATTCATGCAACTGCTCCCTCCTAGCCACCTGCTGGGGAAGAGCGCTCCGTGTATTTGTGCTCAAACACCACCCAATACAACAAAGGCAGGAGTAGGGTTTTACGCTCCCGAGCGGCATGAACCTGGGTAAAACCGTGCGCCTCTCGTTTCCCTTGCTCTTTGCGTCGATCGCCTCCCCTTGCCGAACCAGCAAAAGGGGCTCAATTGCCCCATAGATCGCCGGCTCCAAGCTGACACATTTGCATTAAATATAAGATGTAGATTTGATTCCTATAATTTATTCTATTGAAAATTGAATTATAGGTATAGAATATTCGTGACTTTGTGGTATACACAAAACTCAATTTAAATGTATAAGAATGGCTAAGTAGTACCTCATCTAAAAAGGAAAATACTCCCTCCGTTCCTTTATGTAAGTTGTATTATTTTTGGCACGGTAACCAAGGCACGTAATTATAGACATGTTAGGATGAAATTACCCTTGGCAAATTTATTTGTTAGTGGCAAGTAAATCAGTTAGTCGAGGAGATGTTGCCTTAACCATGAACGAAAAAATCATACAGTGAAAAAAAGACAATTTTTTTGAAAGAATTTTTTTGCAAAGGTAAAGCATGGGAAATTCTAAAACAAATTGTCTGCGTTTTGTGACTATGCATCGTCAATAATAAATTGAAAAAGAATAGCAATTCTTTTAGTAAATAAAAAGTAGAGAATTAAATTATGGAAGAACTTAGAATAAACCAGAAATCTCTTTGTTTTGAGGTGTGTGCTTTATTTAGCGCTGACGGAGATGAAGAAGGAGACGGTGAGGCCGCCGGCGCCGAGAAAGAAGCAACCCCACTATCTATCTTAGGATGGCGGGTGCAGGTTCGCCGGGGATTTTTGGTTGGTGGTTGTCAGCCTTAGAGGGATGGTGGGGGGGGGAGCGGTGGTTGGGGGGTTCGCACGACGAAGATGAATAGAAGAACCAGCGGGATGTTGAAGAAAGAGATCTTAGCCCTTCATTTTGCATCCGACGGCTGAAAACAATCAAGTGAATCAATTTTTTTTCCAGTCGACTGACATATAGCCAGACTCGAAAGAGACCTTCTTCCGCCTCACCGGCGCCGGCGCCAGATTGACCGCCGGGGACGAAAGGGAGAGGGTAGATTTGTTTTCCGGCTAGGTTTCTCCGCGAGACGCTGTGCCATCACTCCACGAGTGGTACTAGTACCACGTCGACATAATTGCAGTGCAGCACAGCCGCGCAGAAGCAGCCGAGAGAAAGTTAGAGCATTACTAGTAGTACCCCTAAACCCTCAAACCCTAAAAAATAGCCGCTTTTTTGCGGGTTGCAACAAAAAAAACGCAAAGACTAGAACCCCTAAACCCTCAAACCCTCAAAAAAAAGTAAGGATCCAACCCTCAAACTCAATTTCAAACCGTAGAAGTGAGGGTTGGAGGGGGGCGCTCGACCCCAGCCCGCACTCCCTTCCCCCGTCGCGCGGAAGGGAAGTTTCCCGTCCCCAACCTCCCGCTTCCTCGCCGCCTCCCGCCCCGCGCCCCGGCCCCCGGCCGCCCCGCCCCCCGGCCTCCCGCCCCGGCGTCCCGC
>NC_041383.1:476624672-476674027 GCF_002162155.2 Triticum dicoccoides | reverse complement strand
CGGCCTCCTGCCCCGCCGCCTCCCGCCCCGCCGCGCCCCGCCCCCCTCCTTGCCCTGGCCGCTGGCGGCTGGAGGCTGTGCTTCCCCTTCCGCAGTCGTCCTCTGCGCCGGCGTGGCTGACGCCGGACGGGGAGGGAGAGCAGGACGGCGCGCCTTCCCCTCGGGCCTTCCCCCTCCCGCTCGTCCGCTCCCCTTTCCTACTCTGCTCTCTTCGACGCCTTGCTCTGCTCGACGCCTCGACACCACTGACGCTCTGGCAATCCGCAGGCCCGCAGCTCCTCTCTCTGCTCGACTGTGGGGCGTCGGCTGCTCTCTCCCTGCTCGATTGTTGGCTACTCCTCTCCCTGCTCGATGCCAACAGCACTCAAGCAATCTCCAATCCAACAGCTGTAAGTAAACCCGGGCAAACGTCGGGCCGGGCCGGATTTCGGGCCGGGCTTATAAAAGCCCGACCTTCATTTCCCAAGCCCGAGCCCGGCCCGAAGCCCGAAATACTCCCTGTTTTCAAGCCCGAGCCCGGCCCGAAGTCAAGCCCGAAGCCCGAAAGCCCGGCCCGAACGCTGTTTTTTAGTGTACGCACATGCAAGCCCGGCCCGAAGCCCGAAAGCCCGACCCGAAACACATAAAAAATGAAGCCTGAGCCCGGCCCGAACTATCTTCCGGGCTGCAAAACTAGGCCCGAGCCCGGCCCGAACGTCAAGCCCGGCCCGGCCCGGCCCGGGTTTTTCGGGCCGGGCTGCCCATGCCCGGGTTTAGCTGTAAGTACGTTGTACTCTGTACATATCCTAGCTATGCTGCAATAGAAAGGTTGGTTGGAAACTTGTGAGTAATTTCAAGTTAATTTGAGATTTGTAGTTAGCCTTGAGAAATTTAAAGAATAGAGAATAGAGATTATGTTGGTTTAATCTCTTTCTAATCTGATAAGTTGGGCTGGTGGATATGTGTAGTGTACTTCTGATGGACAGAACAGAACTGACACCTCAAGTTCAGATTTCAAGTAGAGATTTTGTTCGATTTTCTTGGTTTCAATTCCTTTAGGCTTTAGTAGCATTTTTCGAAAATAATGGCAGTGGTAGGCTGGTAGCTATAGCTTGTCATATATTAAGAATTGGCTTTGACATACATAAAGAACTATCAGTAGTAGACTAGTAGTATGTTCCATTTCTTTTTTACTGTCTTGAACTCTTGATAGCTTATGTTTGTGTCTTTTCTCTGCAATAGTAGGCGACCAGCAAGATGTCTTCATCAGGTGCCAGCTCCGCAAATACAAGAACAAGAAAAGATGCAGCTTGGGAGCATGCTTTACCAATTACAGATGAGTTTAGGACAAAGAATAGAGTTGGATGCAAATATTGTTTAAACTTCTACAATGGTGGCATTACAAGGTTCAAGAAGCATTTGGCTGGACAGAGAAGAGATTGTGTGCCCTGCACACAGGTACCTGATCATGTAAAAGAGCAAATGTGTGCACTGCTAGCTGTTAGTGCTAAAAACAAGGATGAATCATTGAACAAAATGTTGACGCTGCAAGATGAAGTCAGAGGGATGTATGGTCAGAGTGGGAATGATGATCAAGAGTGCACAAATGTTAAGTCAGAATGATTATTGTTTTATGTCAAATGTGATGAAATTTGTGATATGTCATATGATGAAATGTGTGATATATGAAATGACAGTTTTAAAAGTTGGGGTTGAGGCAAAGACTAGATCCCTTAAATCCAACCCTTAAAGCAGTTTACGGGTTAGGTTTGAGGGTTCTAGTCTTTGCCTCTGTTTTTCAACCCTTAAAAGTGTCAAAAGGTGGCACTTCTCAACCTGTAAAACTGCTATAAAGGTTTGAGTGTTTGAGGATTCTACTAGTAATGCTCTTAAGCACGAGGCTGAGGCTGACAAAGAATTTTTTGTTCACCTACTGGGAAGAATTCTTTGTTCACCTACTCGGATGCGGATGGATCTGCGCGTGCCATGAGGATAGATGAACTCCCAACTACCAAACGTCCTACATGCACCAAAGCCAAAGCCGGTGGCCGGCCGGCTTTATCGCCGTGGCCTCCATCGATCGAGCACGTGCGCCTCCATAGATCTGGATGGTCGATGCATGCACACTGGACTGCAGCTGGTACTACGTGCATGCATCCGTGCGCGGCTGCTATTTTTCGCCGCAACTGATTGGTGACACGTTCCTTCGTCAGTGTTAAACGGGGAAACAAATTGTTTTTGTTTTCTTGGGGAAGTTACGTTAGTCGACACGAGTAATTAAACGGCGTACGTCCGGGAAGTTTAGCTAGCTGCTGGTACAGTGCGATGATGGTGAGGGGTTCACCTAAATGTAGCGGCGCAGTACAGCGAGGGTTTTAGCTCACCGCCTGCTCTAGCTAATTATCGGATCACTGATTGTATCAGGACGTTTTTGGTTGCGTCTCGTCATCGCTTTTATCGGCTCGCCAATCCTTGTCGTACTGCTCACCCAGTAAAGTCCTAATTTCTGACTAGACTACTCACTAGAGTGGTACCAAGCCGAGAAGTGCGGCGATTCGGTGCCTAAGGTGTGTCTACACTTGGAAGCAAACAGTAAGTTAAAAAAAAGTTAAGAAGGATTTTTCTTTTTGGTCATCGAAGATGCTTGAATATGCGATGTGCGTGCAAAAATGAAAAGGTATTTGGACATTCGAGAAGGTCGTGGCAAAACTAATATTTGATTGTGGAAAAGCCTTTAAAAAAGAACACTGTTTGGAATTTTTTTCCCCTAGAGCTGCTCAAATGTCCAAACACTATAGAAATTTGCACGTTCCTTGTTTTCATCCAAGCATCTTCAATGCCAAAATATTTTAGAATTGATTGGATTTTTTACTATTTATTTTGAATTTAGTGGTCAGTGGATGCAAATGAGCCCACGAATTACAACAAGCCAAGGTCCTTTTTAAGCGGAAAAAAAGCCAAGGTCCTTTGTCAAATTGTCCTAGTACACCTGTTTTGCTTAATATCTATACCTATTATTAAAAGACGATGCGTTTTCTTTTTGATTTTTTGGTCCATCCATCCACCCAAACTGCCCATACAGTTAAAATAAATTATCCACAATGCCACCCATAAATGAAAAAACACTTTGTTGTTTGTCTCTCTTTCTTTTGCCAGTCATTCAAACTACACCTAAAGTTGAAGTAAATTACTCATCCCCTCATCTTAAGTGAAAAAAAACTCCTATTTAATTGCTTATCTGAATTTTCTGTCTGTTATCGAAGCCACCCCTAAAGTTGAAGTAAACTACCCACCTCGTGCACCCGTAAAAGTGAAAAAAAACAAATGCTCTTCTGAATTATTCGTATTTTTTTTGGGAATTCTTCCGATCAATTCATCTTCAATCATGGCAGTACAACGAACACAAAAAATAATAAAAATTACATCCAAATTCGTAGACCACCTAGCGACGACTACACACATTGAAACGAGCTGAATTATTCTTACTTCATAGGGCCCTCGGGTTTTTCATCCATCATGAAGTAAATTACCTACTTCGTCACACGTAAAAGTGAAAAAAAAACAAGTGCTCCTCTGAATTATTCGTACTTCATTGGGCCCTCTAATTTTTCATCTATAGTGAGACCGACCTTTTGTTTTCTTTCTCATACAACATCATTAAAAAAAAATACATGCATCAAGGACAAGTCCAACATCTACCCATTGTAAGCACGTTAGAATGCAGATGTCTTATGTACGCATGCGCGTTGGTTCTTGGTTGGTGCATAAATATTTAAATATGTGTATATACATGGAGTGTGAATATTTGGAACTTGATTTGAAGACCACGGTTCTATTATCCGGTTGGAACGCACAGATTTTTTTTTTTTAGTAGACAGCTGATAGATGGATCGACACCAGCAAACACAAGGTGGTTCCCTCAAATCAAAAAAAGAAAAAACACAATGTGGCACGCAGGATACATACAACGTACCCGTACGGGGGGCGAGGATCCAGCCGGAACCGCATTCATCTGATTTGGAAGCAATGGGCAAAAAGGCGGGGGTTGGTGCGCGGCGAGTTTAAAATTGAGATAAGCCGGGGAAGGCGACGTCGCGCGCTCTCGTCTCTTCACTCCACGGGGCCGAATGAGTGGTCCTCCTCCACCTCCAGTCCCAAGCTCTCCCAAACCCCCAACCTCTCGCATAGGCATAGGCAGAGCAGACCCACCCGCTGCAGACCTGGACCACCGGTCACGAGGCCACGCGTCAGGGAAACACCCTCTCCCTCTCCGGCAGAAAACGGAGGTGGACGTCGTCCACCTTTGCCGGCCCCGTTCTTAATGCCGCGCGGTAATCGCCGCGAGCTTCTACTACAGTCACCGGAGGTCCGGAGGCCGGAGCGCACTGTGAGGCGTCACATGGGATGGGCTTGTACGTACGTACGCTAGCTAGCACTCCACATTTATTACGGCAGTCGGCAGGTTGCCCATCCCATCCCATCCCCTCCCGTCGCGGCCGCCGTCCCTTCCCTTCTCGCCTCCAGGTCCAGGTCCCGGCCCGCTTTAAATCCGCCCCTGGCCTCCCTTCCGGCCTCCCTCCCTCCCTCGCTCGCCGCTGCTTAGTGGAGTAGTATAATCAGTACAGATAATTATTGGCAGCCAGATATTTTCGTCCGCTCAGTTCAGTTCACTACCCGCGGTGGCCGCGAGAACCCGGATCGCCGATCGACAGATGGACGCGGCCATATCCGCCGCCCACGAAGCGCCGCCCGCTGTCGTCCTCGTCTCCGCCGGCGCCAGCCACTCCGTCGCCCTCCTCGGTAAGTCAAGCGGACCGTTTTCTTTCTTTCTTTCTGGGCGGGGGGAGCATTCCGTCGAGCGCCGTCTCGGCGCGCAGGGCGTGGATTCTTTCCAGGGCCAGGTGTAGTGTGGATCGTGGTGCTGACGGGCTCGTGCCGTGGCGGCGGCGGCTTGTGCTTTGCAGCGGGCAATGTGCTGTGCACGTGGGGCAGGGGAGAGGACGGGCAGCTCGGCCACGGGGACGCCGAGGACCGGCTCGTGCCGACGGTGATCAGCGGCTTCGACGCGCCGGGGATCACGTCCGTCATCTGCGGGGCGGACCACACCACCGCCTACTCCGAGGACGAGCACCAGGTCTACAGCTGGGGGTGGGGGGATTTCGGGAGGCTGGGGCATGGCAACTCCACCGACGTGTTCACGCCCCAGCCGGTCAAGGCGCTGCAGGGGATAAAGATCAAGCAGCTAGCCTGTGGGGATAGCCACTGTCTGGCCGTCACCATGGCCGGCGAAGTGCTCAGGTAAGCTGGCTATCAACACTTATTAGAGTTGCGCAGCAACAGTATAATATACCAACCTCCTTTCAAAAAGTGGAAGATACTACTGTATGTGTTACTGAGAGGACTTTTCGGCAATTGATAAGATCGCTGCATTGCATTGCTCTTGCTGATCTTCCAGTGACTATTACTTAGTCTGAACTTCTGATACATGCTTGTTTTAGCTGGGGGCGTAACCAAAATGGCCAGCTTGGTCTTGGAACTACTGAAGATTCGCTGCTCCCACAAACGATTCAAGCTTTTGTGGTACAATATTCTTCTTATGTGCTATTTTTAGATAGCAAATGCAAATATACAGTATGATACAAGGAAAAGAAAATCTAGTGTCATCTTCTTCGATATTTGTCCATGACAACAATCTTTTGATTGCATTTTGTTACGGTAGGGATCCCCTACTGGGGAAGCGTACCATGTGAAAATCATTGCTATGGTTTGTAGTATTCGATATACAGACCAACATGACATGTAATGTACTCCCTCCGTTCCAAAATGTAGTGCTTCCTCTATTCCCGTGCTTCAACTTTGACCATAAATTTAACCAACGAGACCGACTGCGTCGGTCTCGTTGGTTAAATTTATGGTCAAAGTTGGACCTCGGGAAGCGCGGGCGCATGATATTTTGGAATGGAGGGAGTAGGTGGGATCCTGTCAGGTTATTGGGATGGGCATTCCGTCATTTGTACATAGGTACCACTCTGATATAGACATCAGTGAATAGCACTGTGTTAATGATAAACAAATAGCCTTTTAAGTATACTGGTCTTCTCAAATTTATCGACGAGTATAATAAATCTTGTGTGGGAATGTAGACATGCTGACCTTCTAATGAATATGATGTGCAAGGTTATTAAGAGCTAATGGTCCAAAATGTGTAGGGTATTTCTGTGAAGATGATTGCTGCTGGTGCCGAACATACTGCTGCAGTAACTGAAGATGGCGAAATCTACGGATGGGGCTGGGGTCGATACGGAAACTTGGGTCTTGGTGATCGGAATGACCGATTTGTTCCTGAAAAAGTATCTTCAGTGGAGGTAATGATCTAATTGGCACGACTTGCTTAACATTTACATCCACAGACGCACTCCTACTAGTGCCTTCATCACTTAATAATACATGAAAAATGGAATATTCCATCTATATCTGTGTTCTGGAGTGGTATTATCAAGCAGCCAACATATCCCTGTTAGTGTTATGATAGAACTAATGATGAATATCAAGGACTAGTATTCAAAGACAATAACTGGCTTCCTGTCTGGAGCAGTACCACCCATGTATATTCATGCTTCATAGTTAAATAGCTAACACACAGAAGAATCTTTTGCCTAAATGGAAACCTCCAGAATACAAATTGGTTTTTGAGATGACTAGTGGAAGCTTACATATGCTCATCTAGCCATCCTCATACAGTCACCCTGTAGGTGATTATATTCACTGAAATCACACACATATTGCCTTTTGCAGTTCCGACCATGGAAGGCGTCAGTTCTCTTTTTTGTCTCTTCCTATTGCTCTGTTTGTTCTTATGCCTCCAGGTTTTATCTTTATTCTTGTTACCTGCACTTCTGCAGGGAGAGAAGATGGTGCTTGTTGCATGCGGATGGCGCCATACCATTACTGTTTCCTCTTCTGGTAGTTTGTACACTTACGGTTGGAGCAAATATGGTCAGCTTGGGCATGGCGATTTTGAAGATCATCTAGTTCCACATAAAGTGGAAGCCTTGAAGGATAGCTCTACATCCCAGGTACTAGCTAATACCAACAACATTTTGTGAAATGCAATGTGTATGATAATCTGTGCATGAAGCCCATAAGGCTATCTATATCCAATGTGGTGTTACTTTTGTAGTCCTCCAAGCAACTCGGGACCTATTATATGCTATTCAGCCCTGCAAAATTCCCCGTGTCAGACTAAAGTTTTAGAGCTATCAAATTTTGTTTGTTACATATACTACTATGTGTGATTGCTGATTGAGGTTTGTGAAGAAGGTTTATAATATATACATATGTTCTGTCTGATTTAGATTTCAGGTGGATGGAGGCATACAATGGCACTTACATCAGATGGAAAGCTTTATGGATGGGGATGGAACAAGGTCATTATCAATGTCCATCTACTTCTCTTTATGCGTCATAGTTGGTATCTTAGTAAAACTACACAAGGAGGACTTTTATTGCGTGGTTTTGTTCATGATTTCAGAAGACCAAATTCAAAGTGAATCTCTATTATTGTGCCCCAGCTGTAAACAATTTTGTATATGCATTGGTTTCTACGTCGCTGCCATTTCATGGCAATCTAAAGATTCCTTTACACAAAGAAAACAAGATAAACCTCTTATTAATTTAAACAGGACCGACCGAGTTTCAGTTTTTTTTTATAATTTCTAGTTGGAGAATCACCATTGTTCACTAAAGTTCAACTTCTTTATGTAGGATAGATTTAGTCTTTACAGATATTTGGTTTTGGTAGAATGTTGAGTTATTACTCATCTGACCTGACTATACAATGCTTGGTTTTTACTGATGAGTAATGACTAGTCAGAATGAATGGAGTTCTGGTAGATCCCTAGATTTGAGGCCTTTCATTATCCCTGTCATCATTCAATACGTTTTTTTACAATGCTACAGCTAGTGGTGGACTGGTTTTTTGTGATCTCATTCATTTTATTTTATTTATTGTTAAACGGAGCCTGTATGCTGAGCTTGGCTTGAATTCTGACTACTTTTCTGAAAACTGGTGGTACTGGCATATTATGTTCTACTCCCTCCGTTCCTAAATATTTGTCTTTCTAGGGATTTCAACAAGTGACTACATACGGAGCAAAATGAGTGAATCTACACTCTAAAATATGTCTATATACATCCGTATGTGGTAGTCCATTTGAAATATCTAAAAAGACAAATATTTAGAAACGGAGGGAGTACATATTATGTTTCTGGTGTTTCATCTTTCACTTGTCCAGGTGGTTTATCTCTGTCTTCACTAATCGTCTCATATTTTCATCTACAGTTTGGGCAAGTTGGAGCTGGCGATAATGCCGATCACTGTTCCCCCGCACAGGTTAATTTTCCCGAGGAACAGGTATGGCATGTGTTTGGGATAGCTAAATGATTCATAGAAGTCATAACCAGCATATTTATGCTCAAAGTCGTTTCATTGATTCACGTGAATAATAATTTCAAACTTCCATACCTTGTGGTGGTACTGCAGAAAGTTGCCCAAGTTGCTTGTGGATGGAGGCACACTCTTGCTTTCACAGAAAAGAAAAATGTGTTTGCATGGGGAAGGGGTACTAGTGGACAACTCGGTCATGGGGAAATAGTTGACAGGTGGTTCCCGTTTAATGTTTTTATTCAAGCACTCATTTGAACTAGCCCTTGATCACCTGTAATATAGCGTAAACTAACAAAATATCATCTTGCACAATCCTGAAGGAACACGCCTGTGATGATTGATGCCCTAAGCCCGGACGGTCCTGGCTGCAAGAAGTTGGAGTCTTCAGCAGCTATTCCCTTTGCAGGTTGGTACCAAATGCGCTCTAACCGCAGATACTAGCAGGTGCACTTTTCAGACAGACAACTAATGGTGCTTCGTGATGTTTTCAGCTAAAATTTGGGTGTCACCCTCTGAAAGATATGCTCTTGTTCCTGATGAGAAGGTGAGCTCATGGCTAGTACTCCCTCCATCCCAAAATAAGTGTCTCAACTTTGTAGTTTGTACTAACTTTAGTACAAAGTTATACTTACTAAGGTTAAGACACTTACTTTGGGACGGAGGGGTAGATATGAAACCTCTTATCTTTTTGAAAAAGGAGACATTTTTTTTCAGATTTTTTTGAAATGTAAAAATACGAATTTTCAAGAAATTTGAATTTTGCATTTGGAGGCCTCCATGGAGCTCGGCCTCCAAAAGCAATTACCGACATGAAACCTCTTTCTCTTTGCGAGAATATGAAGTTCACATATCATAGGACTGTCACTGAAGATTGCTCCGTGTTAAATCTGCAGGTTGCCAAACCAGGCGATGTCAGCGCACGTGGCAATGGTGCGGATGCGAGTGTGCCCGAGAACGATGTAAAGAGGATGCGCGTGTCATCCTAGTTCGATGACATATCATCTATGTACCTCATTAACCCTAGCACTACTATCAAAAACCCTTGCGCGTCGTTCACCAGTTTCCACCTAGTGGTGTCCAGTTCTTGTGCATTCCGTTCTGCCGAAGTACTTTCCAGAAGAGGAACCTCCTCCTGGCGTTGAGATGATGTATCAGCACCTATGGGCTGTGGTGTATAATTCACCTCTTAGAGGTGGCTAGTAGAATCAACCTGGACCTGTGTTCTGAATGTTTCGGTAGCTGCATCCGACACTTTGTTTGGACGGCACAATCAATAAGCTATTCGTTCTTATCTCCTAATTTTCATAGCTCAATCTGGACTAAATTGTTGCTTTTTTTGGAAAATATACTAACGACAATTTCATAACAAATTGACACTATTGTTTTTTAATGAGCTAATGACAATGAAATGAGATAAATATTTTTTGGTCCCTCAACTGTCTACACAATTCCCTTTCGGATCACTTATACTAGAATTAAATACTAGAATTAAACATGCTCTTTGTGGTGCCTCTTTTTTTTTCTGAGAGTAAGCGCGTACCATTGCTTCTGCTTCTTTATAGATATGTTTTTTTAAAAGGAGGATTATCCTTGCCTTTGCATTAAAACGATGCACGCAGCCATCTTATTAACTAAAAGGTCAAACAAGTGTGTAGCATGATAAAAAAACTCATGAAAAGATAAAAAAAAGGGAGAACTCAAAGCCACAACCGGCAGAACATAGAACTAGATGCCTATACATATATCCTACTGTTGGACCGCTATTCAAACCGATTGTAGGTATCTCGTGATACCGTCTTCGATCGGTTGCACCCATACGTAATATGCTTCTTGGCTTCCGCACGGCTAAATAACAACCACATACGGATCCAGCCAGTTGCTCTGAAGATTACGTGCAAAATATATGTGATGTTTTATCTGTTACAAATCACGTCATTTTGACAGTTTCATATGACCCAAAGTAATGCACACACCCTGAGTCGAATATGCGCCGCTATCTTAGGCTCTACCCCGTTTACCCAAGTCCCAAAAAGGGTGTTGATGGTATCAGGTGGACTTACGTTAAAAGGCACATGCATAGTTTGCGGCAATAGTTTGGCAAGTGGACAATCAAGAAACAAATGTTGGATTGATTCATTTCGACCGCAGAAACAAAATCGCTTACTACCCTCCCAATTAGGTTTTGCCAGATTATCCTTAGTCAGAATCACTTCTTTGTGTACGAACCACATAAAAAATTTATCTCGAGGGGAACCTTAATATTTTCAAATATGTAGTGATTTTAGGATTGGACCAGTGTGCTATCAAGTCTATGTACATAGACTTCACTGAGAATACCATTGACATTGAAAGCTTTCAGTGCAGTGTATCTGGCTCATCAGAAAGGCTGATTTGCATCACCCTGCACATAAGATGTAGCCATCTATCCCATCGTTCCCTAGAAGCGATCTTCGGAAATGTATGTTTAAAAGAAGTGATCCTAGAATTATACTAATGAAAGCCTCCTTTTGTTGTACGATATTGTAGAGGGTTGGATATTGTATGGCGAGCGGCGCGTCCCCTAGCCACGTATCTTCCCAGAACCTAGTTGAATTTGCCATTCCCGACACTGAATTGGGCCTATTGAAAAAGGCTACCTTTGTCCACATGAGCCCTTTCCAAAAAGGTGAATCATTCGGCTATGCCGTAACTTGGGCAAGGGTCATGGAGTGTAGATACTTGTTATGCCATAACTATATCCACACTCCCTCGTCCTCAACAGAAAGTCTATACAACCATTTACCGAGTAAGCATTTGTTCTTTATCTCAATGTTTTCTATACCTAAACCTCCTTGATCCTTCGGCCTGCAAATTATATCCCACTTTGCCAGCCTATATTTTAATTTAGTCTCATCACTCTTGCAAAAGAAGCGTGATTGATAAAAGTCGTCTTTTGCGTACCCCCACGGGTACCTCAAAGAAGGACAACAGGAACATCATTATACTTGTAAGCACCGAGTTTACCAGGATTAGACGACCCCCATAAGACCTAAGCTTGCCCTTCCAGCAGCTAAGCTATTTCTCAAATTGATCCTCTATGCACTTCCATTCTTTCTTGGTGAGCTTTCAGTGGTGAATTGGTATTCCCAGATATTTGAACGGGAGAGGCCCAAACTTACACCCAAATAACTGTCTATAATTGTCCTGCTCTTCCTTGGTGCATCCAACGCAGGAACATTTCACTTTTGTTAAAATTGATTTTCAACCCAGAAAGTTGTTCGAAGAGACATAAAATCAGTTTCATATTCCTAGCCTTTGCCAAATCATGTTCCATGAAAATAAATAGTATCATTTGCATATTGAAGAATGGAAACCCCACTGTCCACGAGATGAGGAATAAGCCCACGCACCTGACCATCCTCTTTGGCCCGACCACTTAGGACTGCTAGCATGTCAGCAATGATATTAAACAGGATTGGAGACGTTGGATCTCTGTGCCTCAAACCCTTTTGGGTCAGGAAATAATGACATATGTTTGTCATTAACCTTTATCCCAAAACTACCTTTTTGTACAAAGGACTCTACCTGCTTCGTCTAGGTTGCATCAAAACCCTTCATATGTAAGGTCTCCTGTAAAAATGGCCACTTAACCTTATCATATGCCTTCTCGAAGTCCACTTTGAAGAAAATCACATCTAGTTTCTTTGAGTGGATTTCGTGCAAAGTTTCGTGAAGAACGACAACACCCTCTAGGATATGTCGTCCCGGCATGAAGGTCGTTTAAGTTGGCTGCTGATACGTCCATTTTGATTCATATTTTCCTACTATTATGTACAATGTTTTTATGCATAATAATGCTTTATGAAGTAATTATAATGCCTTTTCTATCATAATATGCAAGGTTTACACAAAGAGGGAGAATGCCGGCAGCTGAAATTCTGGACCTGAAAAAGCTATGTCAGAGTTACATATTCTGCACATCTCCAAATGAGCTAAAAATTTACGAAGAATTATTTTGGAATATATAAAAAATACTGGAGTAAATAACTACCAGAGGGGGGCCACCTGGTGAGCACAAGACACCAGGGTGCACCAGGCCCCCCAGGTGCACCCTGATAGGTTGTGCTCAGCCCAGCCCACCTCCAGTGCCCATCTTCTGGTATATAGGTCATTTTGACCTAGAAAAATAATAATAGGAGGACTATCGGGACGGAGCGCCGCCGTCTCGAGGCAGAACTAGGGCAGGAGTACTTTGCCCTTCGGCGGAGCGATTCCGCTAGGGGAACTTCCCTCCCGGAGGGGGAAATCGAAGACATCGTCATCACCAACAACCCTCTCATCTTTGGAAGGCCAATCTCCATCAACATCTTCATCAACACCATCTCCTCTCAAACCCTAGTTCATCTCTTGTGTTCAATCTTTGTACCGGAACCTCAGATTGGTACCTATGGGTGACTAGTAGTGTTGATTACTATATGGTTTATTTGGTGGAAGATTATGTCCAAAATAAGAAGAATATTGGAGGAAAAATATTAGAATCGAATAAATATTTTATTTGGTATTTTATTGCTATTTTATTTGAATTTGAAAAATATGCATTTTTCAAAATTGCATTTTTTGGGCCAGAAAAATGTTCACTTTGTTCTAAATATTTTATTTAGACGGTGAAAATTGTTTTTGGCATTTTATAGATTTTTTAAATATTTTATTAGGATTTTTCTTCGGCGGAATTTTTTTTTTAAAAAAACTTCGGACCGATTCGGCCGAAACCCAACCGGCCTAACTCGCCCGCACCGCCTTCCCGACGCGCCGCCGTAGCCGTGCCCGCGCCAGACTCCTCGGAGTCCGTGACGTCGCTGCCGCCGCCCGACTTGGAGGCCAAGTCGGAGCCCCTCGCCCCCTCCTCCCCATCACCAACCCCGCTGCCGCCGCCGACGGCCGTAGCCCACGCCGCCGCTGCACCCCGCGCCCGCGCCGCCGTCGCCCTACGCCGCCGCACGCCACCCCGCCTCGCCGGACTCGCCGGAAGTCGCCACCGTCGACCGCCGTTTTTTCGTTCGGTTTTAGGTATAAAACCGTTCGGTTTTTTTGCTTACGTTTTTTTGGTTTTTGTTTAGATCGGTTTTTTTTCGAGTTCGCTAGTTAGCGAATGTTCGTCCGAACGTTTCTGTTAGCGAACATATTCGTCAGTTTCTCCCTGATAGCGAACATTCGTTCGTTAGTCTTTTTCTTTTTATTTAGTTTCAGCCAGGGGCCTATCCGTGATTATTTTTATCGCAGATTAGCCCCTGATCTTCAAACCCTAGCAACTTTTCAACCGTTCGTCCAAATCCAGTGAAACCAATGCCAAATCTTCATCTCAAACCCCTCTTTATAGTTAATAAACTTGAACATGATTTTGACAATTTAAAATTTGGTTTCAAGCAGATTTGAATTCGAATTTCTTTTGATCGTAGTTTCAGTTCCGCAACTCCGATTTGATTGATTCTTTTTGCAAATCGAAGCACTTCAGTTGAACTTTCTGTTTGAACTTTCTCATCGGAGTTTTACCCTTGCATCTATGCTTGAGTGCTTATGTATGTTATTGTTTGTTTGCGATAGAATTTCTGGAGTGCGAAGCGTGCTACTACGAGTCACTAGGGTTTGCAGATCGTCAGCAAGGCCAGTAACACTTGATCATACCCCTTTATTACCTAGTTTTTATGCATTAGATTCAATCCTCAAACATAGCGTGAGTAGGATCAAATTAACATGTGGGTTTTGGGAAGTAGTTGATGAGGTAGAACCTATTGCCCTTTTTATCAAAACCCTGGGAGTTACTTCTACGTTATGCTTACTGCTATGCTATGCTCGTAGACGTGGATTGATTGAGTGTATCCATGACATATGTGAGAGTTGTAAACTAATGGTTAAAATAAGGTGGCTACTTAAATACACATCTGGGTGGATTGGTTGAGGCACCCTGGAGCACCAAGTGGTTGTCTGGGCACCTGGAGCAATCCAGCGTTGTCCTGGGATATCCCGGAGTACCCGTGTGATCATCCTATGGTTCGCCACCCAGGCTCAAAGGGATCATAAGATTATTAATGCTAGAAACTTCCGTGTGCAGCCACAAGCCATTATGGGATCTGGCATAGTTGAGTAAGTTGTGGGAACCTTTCCATGATGGGCTAGCAGATGTAGGGGATTGTAGGTGTACCGGCCTATCTATCGGTTAAGGGGACCTCTTCGGAAAGACTGTGTCTCGGTCATCTGTTTCTCAAACACCATGCAGTGCGAGAAATACAACGGAGGAGATTGAGTCTTGTGGGGAAAAGTGCGCAAACCTCTGCAGAGTGTACAAACTAATCATGGTTAGCCGTGTCCCCGGTTATGGACATCTTGAGTATCTGGTTCTTGAATTATTGATTTGATCTCATCACTCTTTTTAAACTAAAATTGTTGGGTCATTAATATTGTTTAATTGGGATTGAGTTGGAGGAACCTTCTCAATGTTTATCAACCAACTTTTTAGTTAAATAAATTATATTCCTTTGCAGTAGGGAAAAATTGGCTTTACGCAAACTGATAACCATAGAGCTTTCCACCAGCCATATATGCATGTAGTGTTAGCAGTAATTCTGTTCGTTGATCTATAGTGTTATTTTGCCAGCATATTCCATGTGCTGACCCGTTTCGGGCTGCAACGTATTATGTTGCAGACTTTTCAGACGATGAGTAAGGTGTGCTAGGTCATTGTCGTGCACTCAGCTATGCCGTTGGAGTTGATGGACTCATTTACCTTCGATGCTTTCGCACTTATCTTATTTAGATGGCCTTAAGCCATATTATTGTAATAAGCTCTCTTTTGAGACATTCGATGTAATAAGTGTGTGATTGCACTCTGTTATAAATCCTTCAAGTACTGTGTTTGTCAGCATTACCGATTCAGGGATGACATGTACGCATAGAGATTTGACCGTTTGAGGTTGGATCGCTACAAGATGGTATCAGAGCACATGCTGATTGTAGGACGTGACCACTAAGATGAGCCATAGGTCACTCTTCTCTACTCATTTCTGAATCCTCTCCATTTTCCACTCTATAGATGGTGGACCCGAGGAACAAGTTTGCTCAACCGGATGAAGACACCCCATTTGGACGACACTTGAAAGAAGTCACTAGGTACCTGAACATCGGAATACCAAGCTTCACCGGGACCTACACCGCCACTTTACTAGAAGAGGAGCGTTGGATGATTCGAGTTCATGTTCCAAGAAGGACATTTGTGCCAGTTACGGAGCCCATAGAGTTTTTCTTTGATGCACCAACCTGGAGTCTAGGAAAGTGCATGGCAGCCCACATCGCCATGGGACGCATCGGAGACGTCTACAACAAGGATCTTAAGGACACCATCTACCAGACATGTGGGCATTGAAATGAGCAATGGGAGATGATCAGCACCAGGTGGGACAAGTCCATTGCAGCTTTCATCCAGGAGTTAAACCAACACATTCGTCGCCAGGAGAACCAAATGTGTGCCAGCATGATAGATCTGAAGAAAGTGATGACCAAGAACATGGAGCTTGAAGAGGAACTCAAGTCTACACGTGATGGATATGAGGAGGAAATCGCAGTACTAGTAGAAAAGAATGAAGACCTGACAAGGAAGCTAGGAGTATTCATGGGAGACCCCGCGCCAGGAGGAGATGACGACCATACCGAGGACTACATCATCATCGACGACACCGACTCTGACCCCGACAGTAGTGATGATGATTACGAAGATGAAGCTGGGGCAGATATCATGGAGTCTTCCACCGATCAAAATTTCTAGATGACCACCATATTATCAGTAGTATTCCCCCATGTATATAGTAGTAGTATGAGTATTTTGTAATGGCAGTTAGATCATTTGTATGCCCTTGTTTGAATTGAGTGGTGTGATATGAATGTGTTTGTCTCATGTGCATATGGGTAGTGCTTTCTCTTTAGACCTCACTCTATTCTAATCTCTCCCCTCTAAACCTATCAGATGCCTCTGAGACGTGACACCGGATTTGTCTTCCCACCGGAGCTCACTCAGTTGATCCAACGGTAGAATGCCTTGATGCAGCTACTAGTCCAGAACCAAGGCAATAACAACAACAACAACAACAACAACAACAACAACAACAACAACAACAACCCACCGCCACCACCTCCAGTTGACAACTTAGCCCGTTTTCTGAGGTTGAATCTATCGGTGTTTTCCAGTTGCACCGAGCCGATTGTTGCTGATGACTGGTTACGCAGGATTGGAAGGGAATTGACCACCGCAGGTTGCACAGATGCTGAAAAGGTGCGTTTTGCCGCACACCAACTGGATGGACCCGCAGCCTCATGGTAGGAGAACTACACCACCACTTTCCCCATAGCCAATGTCACTTGGGATCAGTTTCAACAAGCTTTCCGTACCGCCCATGTCTCAACTGGATCTATGAACATGAAGAAGCGTGAGTTTCGCAACTTATGCCAGGGAAACCGTACTGTAGGGCAGTACATGGATGAGTTTAGTAAGTTAGCTGGCTATGCCCCGGATGATGTGGCCACAGATGCCGCGAAGCAGGAGAAGTTTATGGAAGGGCTGAATGATGAGATGAGCATGCAGTTGATGGTGGCAACATTTACTAACTACCAGGAGTTGGTAGACAGGGCACTTATGATTGAAGGGAAGCAGCAGCAGATAGAGAGCCACAAAAGGAAGTGTGGACAAGGGAAGTACAATTCAGGAGCTCAGCAGAGACCTCATTTTACCTCGAACTCGGGAGGACACACCCACCACAACGATGGAGGCCACACTCACAATGGAGGAAGTTCGCATAATCATAGTGGCCCCAAGAATGGGAATGGGAATGGAGGAAGCAGCAGCCAGAACCGTTCCAACCCAGCAACACCCGCCAAGAAGGATCTAAGTCACATTACTTGTTTCAAGTGCGGGAAGACTGGGCACTATGCCACTGAGTGTTCTGAAGCAAAGAATGGAAATGGCAATGGAAACTCTAGGAAGAAGCCCAACCCTTTCACCATAGGTCAGGTGAACCACATCAACATGGAGGAAGTTGAAGAGCAGCCAGATGCAGTTATAGGTAAGTTTTTGGTTAAGTCATTTGCTGCAATCATTCTTTTTGATACTGGTGCATCGCATTCATACATATCAAGGGGATTTGCGGATAAGTATAAGTTGCCCACCAAAGTTATTAATACACCCATGTTAGTAAGCTCGCCAGGAGCGGAGTATATGGCAAGCAAAGGATGTTTTCAGATGCCATTGACCATAGTGCTACCTCTTGAGCATGCGTTGGTTTTCCCTTGAAGACGAAAGAGAGGGCATCCCAAAACTTAGGCTTTTGGTTGTCCTTGAATTTTACCTTGAGGTGCCTTGGGAATCCCCAAGCTTAGGCTCTTGCCACTCCTTATTCCATAATCCATCAAATCTTGAAAACTTCACAACACAAAACTCAACAGAAAATCTCATGAGCTCCGTTAGTATAAGAAAACAAATTACCACTTTAAGGTACTGTAATGAACTCATTATTTATTTATATTGGTGTTAAACCTACTGTATTACAACTTCTCTATGGCTCATACCCCCGATACTAGCCATAGATTCATCAAAATAAGCAAACAACACACGAAAAACAGAATCTGTCATAAACATAACAGTTTGTAGTAATCTGTATCAAATGTTTTCTTCTGTAACTCCAAAAATTCTGAAATAATTTGTTGGACATGAGGAATTTGTCTATTAATCATCTTAAAAAAGAATCAACCTAAAATCACTCTCCAGTAAAAAAATGGCAGCTAATCTCGTGAGCGCTAAAGTTTCTGTTTTTTACAGCAAGATCATAAAGACTTCACCCAAGTCTTCCCAAAGGTTCTACTTGGCACAAACACTAACTAAAACATAAAACCACATCTAACCAGAGGATATATGAATTATTTATTACTAAATAGAAACAAAAAACAAGAAACAAAAATAAAATTGGGTTGCCTCCCAACAAGCGTTATTGTTTAACACCCCTAGCTAGGCATAAAGGCAAGAATAGATCTAGGTATTATCATCTTTGGTATGCAATCCATAAGTGACTCTCATAATAAATTCATAAGGTAATTTAATTTTCTTTCTAGGAAAGTGTTCCATGCCTTTCCTTAACAGAAATTGGAATCTAATATTTCCTTCTTTCATATCAATAATTGCACCAATCAT
This sequence comes from Triticum dicoccoides, assembly GCF_002162155.2. Taxonomy (NCBI): domain Eukaryota; kingdom Viridiplantae; phylum Streptophyta; class Magnoliopsida; order Poales; family Poaceae; genus Triticum; species Triticum dicoccoides. The sequence goes on along the minus strand of NC_041383.1, from coordinate 476,655,395 downwards.
TCTAAGGAAAGGTCTACCAAGAATAATAAGACATGTAGGATTGTAATCTATATGAAGAACAATAAAATCTAGGGGCACATAATTGCTATTTTCAACAATAAGAACATCATTAATCCTTCCCATATGTTTGTTAATGGTGGAATCCGCAAGATGCAAGTTTAAAGAACAATCATCAAATTCACGGAAACCTAACACACCACACAAAGTTTTTGGAATTGTGGAAACACTAGCACCCAAATCACACAAAGCATAGCATTCATGATCTTTAATCTTAATTTTAATAGTAGGTTCCCACTCATCATAAAGTTTTCTAGGGATAGAAACTTCTAATTCAAGCTTTTCTTCATAAGATTGCATTAAAGCATCAACGATATGTTTAGTAAAAGCTTTATTTTGACTATAAGCACGAGGAGAATTTAACACAGATTGCAATAAGGAAATACAATTTATTAAAGAACAATTATCATAATTAAATTCCTTGAAATCCAAAATAGTGGGTTCATTGCTATGTAAAGTTTTGACCTCTTCAATCCCACTTTTACCAATTTTTGCTTCAAGATCTAAAAACTCGAAATCATTGGGACGCCTTTTAACTAAATTTGACTCATCTCCAGTCCCATCATTATCAAGATTCATATTGCAAAACAAAGATTTAATAGGAGACACATCAATCATTTTTAGATCTTCATCCTTATTATCATGAAAACTAGAAGAACACGCTTTCATAAAGCAATCTTTTTTAGCACGCATCCTAGTGGTTCTTTCTTTGCACTCATCAATGGAAATTCTCATAGCTTTGAGAGACTCATTGATATCATGCTTAGGTGGAATAGATCCAAGTTTCAAAGAATCAACATCAAGAGAAATTCTATCCACGTTCCTAGCCAACTCATCAATCTTAGGCAATTTTTCAAGCAAAGCATTGAAATTCTTTTGCGAAATCATAAATTCTTCAACACTAGTCTCAAAATCAGAGGGCATCTTATTAAAATTTCCACAAGAGTTGTTGTAGGAATTACCATAATTATTAGAGGAATTACTAGGAAACGGTCTAGGATTAAAGTTTCCTCTATATGCGTTTTTACCAAAATTGTTCCTACCAACAAAATTCACATCCATAGATTCATTATTATTCTCAATGAAAGTAGACAAAGGCATATCATTAGGATTAGAGGAAACACTCTTATTAGCAAACAACTTCATAAGTTCATCCGTCTTTCCACTTAAAACATTAATCTCTTCTATTGCATGAACCTTTTTACTAGTAGATCTTTCAGTATGCCATTGAGAATAATTAACCACAATATTATCTAGGAGTTTAGTAGCTTCTCCTAAAGTGATTTCCATAAAAGTGCCTCCCGCGGCCAAATCTAAAATATTTGTAGAAGCAAAATTCAATCCAACATAATTTTTTTTGTATGATCATCCATAAATTCAATCCATGAGTAGGGCAATTACGTATCATTAATTTCATCCTCTCCCAAGCTGGTGCAACATGTTCATGATCAAGTTGCTTAAAATTCATAATATCGTTTCTAAGAGAGATGATCTTAGCGGGAGGAAAATACTTAGAGATAAAAGCATCTTTGCACTTATTCCATGAATCAATACTATTTTTAGGCAAAGACGAAAACCAAGTTTTAGCATGATCTCTAAGCAAAAACGGAAATAGCTTCAATTTAACAATATCATTATCCATGTTTTTCTTCCTTTGCATATCACACAAATCAACAAAGTTGTTTAGATGTGTAGTGGCATCTTCACTAGGAAGGCCAGAGAATTGATCTTTCATGACAAGATTCAGTAAAGCAACATTAATTTCACAAGATTCAGTATCGATGATAGGAGCAATCGGAGTGCTAAGAAAATCATTGTTGTTGGTATTGGAAAAGTCACACAATTTAGTATTGTCTTGAGCCATCGTGACAAACAATGCAACACACAAGCACACAAGAAACAAGCGAAAAGAGACGAACGGAAAAAGAGGGCGAATAAAACAGCAAAGGTGAAGTGAGGGAGAGAAAAACGAGAGGCAAATGGCAAATAATGTAATGCGAGGGATAATAGTTTGTTATGGGTACTTGGTGTGTCTTGACTTGTGCGTAGATCTCCCCGGCAACGGTGCCAGAGATGGCTAGTTGCTGGGAGATCAAATCTTGACTTGACTTGGCATAAGCCTCCCCGACAACGGCGCCAGAAATCCTTCTTGCTACCTCTTGAGCATGCGTTGGTTTTCCCTTGAAGAGGAAAGGGTGATGCAGCAAAGTAGTGTAAGTATTTCCCTCAGTTTTTGAGAATCAAGGTATCAATCCAGTAGGAGGTTACATGCAAGTCGCCTTGTACCTGCACAAACAAATAAGAACCTTGCAACCAACGCGATAAAGGGGTTGTCAATCCCTTCACGGCCACTTGCAAAAGTGAGATCTGATAGAGATAATAAGATTAATATTTTTGGTATTTTTATGATATTGATTGGAAAGTAAAGATTGCAAAATAAACGGCGGCAGAAATACTAAATTGATAGGAAAATAATATGATGGAAGATAGACCCGGGGGGCCATAGGTTTCACTAGTGGCTTCTCTCAAGGTAGCATAATCTACGGTGGGTGAACAAATTACTGTCGAGCAATTGATAGAAAAGTGCATAGTTATGAGAATATCTAGGCATGATCATGTCTATAGGCATCACGTCCGCGACAAGTAGACTGAAACGATTCTGCATCTACTACTATTACTCCACACATCGACCGCTATCCAGCATGCATCTAGAGTATTAAGTTCATAAGAACAGAGTAACACATTAGGCAAGATGACATGATGTAGAGGGATAAACTTAAGTAATATGATATAAACCCCATATTTTTATCCTTGATGGCAACAATACAATACGTGCCTTGCTGCCTCTGCTGTCATTGGGAAAGGACACCGCAAGATTGATCCCAAAGCTAAGCACTTCTCCCATTGGAAGAAAGATCAATCTAGTAGGCCAAACTAAACTGATAATTCGGAGAGACTTGCAAAGATATCAAATCATACATATAAGACTTCAGAGAAGAACCAAATACTGTTCATAGATAATCTTGATCATAAACCCACCACAAAAATAATTACATCGAATAGATCTCCAAGAGAATCGAGGAGAACTTTGTATTGAGATCCAAAGAGAGAGAAGAAGCCATCTAGATAATAACTATGGACCCAAAGGTCTGTGGTAAACTACTCACACATCATCGGAGAGGCTATGGTGTTGATGTAGAAGCCCTCCGTGATCGATTCCCCCTCCGACGGAGCGCCGGAAAAGGCCCCAAGATGGGATCTCACGGGTACAGAAGGTTGCGGTGGTGGAAATTGGGTTTCGTGGTGCTCTCGGATGTTTTCAGGGTATATGAGTATATATAGGCGAAAGAAGTAGGTCGGTGGAGCCACGAGGGGCTCACAAGGGTGGGGGCGCGCTTCCCTGCCTCGTGGCCGCCTCGTTGCTTCCTTGACGTCCACTCCAAGTCACCTGGATTGCGTTTGTTCCAAAAATAACTCTCCCGAAGGTTTCATTCCGTTTGGATTCCGTTTGATATTCCTTTTCTACGAAACACTAAAATAGGCAAAAAAACAACAATTTGCACTGGGCCTTTGGTTAGTAGGTTAGTCCCAAAAATAATATAAAAGTGCATAATAAAGCCCATTAAACATCCAAAACAGATAATATAATAGCATGGAACAATAAAAAATTATAGATACGTTGGAGACGTATCAGTAGGCATGTTTTCCCCTCAGACCTAATAATTCTGGAGTCACAAGGATTGGATGTGATACTAGGCATGGATTGGCTATCGATGTATGGGGGAAACATCAATTGCGCCAGTAAGTCAATTCTGCTCACCACCCTGGAGGGAAAAAAGATTAAATATGTATCCAGGCATGTGCCAAGGAGGACCCAAGTAAATTCCCTCTCAGGAGTTGTTCAGGAGGAAGTGCCTGTAGTGAAGGATTACTCGGATGTTTTTCTAGAGGAACTACCAGGCATGCCGCCGGATCGAGATATTGAGTTTTTGATAGAGCTGTTGCGAGGCACCGGACCAATATCAAAGAGGCCATACCGGATGCCCACAAATGATCAGGAGGAAATCAAGAAGCAGATTAAGGAGTTATTGGAGAAAGGTTACATACAACGAAGTTCGTCACCGTGGGGAGCCCCGGTGCTCTTAGTTGAGAAGAAGGATGGATCTTTGAGTATGGTTGTTGATTATTGTGCATTGAATGAAGTGACGATCAAGAATAAGTACCCACTACCGATGATCAATGATTTGTTTGACCAGCTGCAAGGAGCTAAAGTATTTTCCAAGATCGATCTGCGATCAGGATGCCACCAGATGAAGATCCGGGAACAAGATATACCAAAGACAGCTTTCACCACAAGGTACGGGCTATATGAGTACACGGTCATGTCATTTGGATTGACCAATGCCCCTGCTTATTTCATGAGTATGATGAATAAGGTGTTCATGGAGTTCTTGGATAAGTTTTTCGTGGTGTTCATTGATGATATTTTGGTATACTCAAAGAATGAAGAGGAGCACAAGGAGCATTTGCGCTTAGTTCTTGAGAAGCTCAGGGAACATCAGTTATATGCCAAGTTTAGCAAGTGTGAGTTTTGGTTGAAGGAAGTTGGATTTCTTGGACATGTTATATCGGGAGAAGGTATAGCAGTGGATCCTACCAAGGTTCAGTCAGTCACTGAGTGGTTGGCACCCACCTCAATTGGAGAGATCCACAGTTTCCTAGGACTCGCGGGATATTACCGGAGATTCATTGAGAATTTTTCCAAGATTGCGAAGCCCATGATGGAGTTGTTGAAGAAGGACACTAAGTTTAAATGGGCAGATGAATGTGAGGCAAGTTTTCAGGAGTTGAAGAAACGTTTGGTTACAGCCCCAGTGCTGATTCTGTCGGATATACACAAGGATTTCCAAGTGTATTGCGATGCTTCTCGCTTAGGACTTGGAGGTGTACTAATGCAGGACGGAAGAGTTGTTTCATATGCCTCACGTCAGCTTCGACCGCATGAGTTGAATTATGCCACGCATGATTCAGCCATTGTGCATGCGCCTAAGACCTGGAGACATTTTCTTATTGGAAACCGTTGTGATGTGTACATGGATCACGAGAGTTTGAAGTACATTTTCACATAGAAGGAGCTAAATCTCAGGCAAAGGAGATGGTTGGAGCTTATAAAGGAATATGATATGAAGTTGCATTGTCATCCAGGAAAGGCCAATGTCGTAGTAGATGATTTGAGCCGGAAGAGTAATGTCAATACCCTCGGAAGCGGAGGATTACCACAGGAGTTAGTTGACGATCTCAAGGAACTTCGTTTGGAGATAGTTCCAAGAGGTTTTGTCGCGGCAATGGTGGTTCAGTCAACATTATTGGGAAAGATTCGAGAAGCTCAAAAGGATGACAAGGAAATTGCCGAGATAAAGGAGAGGATGAGCAAAGGAAAAGCCAAAGGTTTTCGTGAGGAAGAGCACAAAACTTTATGGTTTGAGGACCGTGTTTATGTACCCAGTAATGCGGAGATTAGGAAGTTAATACTTGAGGAAGCTCATGACTCGCCATACTCGATTCACCCCAGAAACACCAAGATGTATGATAACCCACAAGTATAGGGGATCGCAACAGCTTTTGAGGGTAGAGTATTCAACCCAAATTTATTGATTCGACACAAGGGGAGCCAAAGAATATTCTTGAGTATTAGCAGTTGAGTTGTCAATTCAACCACACCTGGATAACTTAGTATCTGCAGCAAAGTGTTTAGTAGCAAAAGTGGTATGATAGTAATGGTAGCAGTAGCAACAATAAAGATAAATGTTTTTGGGTTTTTGTAGTAGTTGTAACAGTAGCAACGGAAAAGTAAATAAGCGAAGAACAATATATGAAAAGCTCGTAGGCAATGGATCAGTGATGGATAATTATGCCGGATGCAATTCCTCATGTAATAGCTATAACATAGGGTGACACAGAACTAGCTCCAATTCATCAATGTAATGTAGGCATGTATTCCGTAAATAGTCACACGTGCTTATGGAAAAGTACTTGCATGACATCTTTTGTCCTACCCTCCCGTGGCAGCGGGGTCCTAGTGGAAACTAAGGGATATTAAGGCCTCCTTTTAATAGAGAACCGGACCAAAGCATTAACACATGGTGAATACATGAACTCCTCAAACTACGGTCATCACCGAGAAGTGTCCCGATTATTGTCACTTCGGGGTTGTCGGATCATAACACATAATAGGTGACTATAGACTTGCAAGATAGGATCAAGAACACACATATATTCATGAAAACATAATAGGTTCAGATCTGAAATCATGGCACTCGGGCCCTTGTGACAAGCATTAAGCATAGCAAATTCATAGCAACATCAATCTCAGAACATAGTGGATACTAGGGATCAAACCCTAACAAAACTAAATTGATTACATGGTAAATCTCATCCAACCCATCACCGTCCAGCAAGCCTATGATGGAATTACTCACTCACGGCTGTGAGCATCATGAAATTGGTGATGGAGGATGGTTGATGATGACGACGGCGACGAATCCCCCTCTCTGGAGCCCCGAACGGACTCCAGATCAGCCCTCCCAAGAGAGATTAGGGCTTGGCGGCGGCTCCGTGTCGTGAAACGCGATAAAACTTTCTCTCTGATTTTTTTCTCCATGAGACGGTATATATGGAGTTGGAGTTGAGGTCGGAGGAGGTCCGGGGGGTCCACGAGATAGGGGGCGCGCCCTAGGGGGGGGGCGCCCCCTATCTCGTGGACAGGCCCTGGGCCCCTGGCCTTGATTCTTTCGCCAAAAAATCTTATTAATTCTGAAAAGTCCCTCCATGGATTTGCAGGTCATTCCGAGAACTTTTCTTTTGTATACATAAAACAACATCATGGTAGTTCTGCTGAAAACAACGTCAGTCCGGGTTAGTTTCATTCAAATCATGCAAGTTAGAGTCCAAAACAAGGGAAAAAGCGTTTGGAAAAGTAGATACGTTGGAGACGTATCAACTCCCCCAAGCTTAAACCTTTGCTTGTCCTCAAGCAATTCAGTTGATAAACTGAAAGTGATAAAGAAAAACTTTTACAAACTCTGTTTGCTCTTGTTGTTGTAAACATGAAAAGCCAGCATTCAAGTTTCAGCAAATATTCTGAACTAACCATACTCATAATAACACAAAGGTCTCACAATTACTCATATCAATAGCATAATCAACTAGCGAGCCATAATAATAAAACTCGGATGACAACACTTTCTCAAAATAATCATAACAAGATATAACAAAATGGTATCTCGCTAGCCCTTTCTGAGACCGCAAAACATAAATGCAGAGCAATTTTAAAGATCAAGGACTGACTAAACATTGTAATTCATGGTAAAAGAGATCCAGTCAAGTCATACCCAATATAAACCAATAATAATGAATGCAAATGACAGTGCGCTCTCCAGCAAGTGCTTTTAATAAGAAGGGTGATGACTCAACATAAAAGTAAATAGATAGGCCCTTCGCAGAGGGAAGCAGGGATTTGTAGAGGTGCTAGAGCTCGATTTTAAAATAGAGATTGAATAACATTTTGAGCGGCATACTTTTGCTATCAACACAACACCTATGAGATGGCTGTATCTTCCACACTAAATGCATTATAGGCAGTTCCCAAACAGAATGGTAAAGGTTTATACTCCCCAACCACCAACAAGCATCAATCCATGGCTTGCTCGAAACAACGAGTGCCTCCAACATACAACATCCCTGGGGGAGTTTTGTTTAATTATTTTGATTTGCTTTGATCTTTTTGGATCATGGGACTGGGCATCCTGGTTACCGACCCTTTCTCATGAATGAGGAGCGGAGTTCACTCCTCTGAGAATAACCCACCTACCATGGAAGATATAGGCAGCCCTAGTTGTTACATGAGCTGCTCGAGCATACAAAACAGAATTTCATTTGAAGGTTTGGAATTTGGCACATACAAATTTACTTGGAACGGCAGGTAGATACCGCATATAGGAAGGTATAGTGGACTCATATGGAACAACTGTGGGGTTTAAGGAGTTTGGATGCACAAGCAATATTCCCGCTTAGTACAGGTGAAGGCTAGCAAAAGACTAGGAAGCGACCAACTGAGAGAGCGACAACAGTCGTAAGCATGCATTAAAATTAATTCACACCAAGTACAAGCATGAGTAGGATATAATCCACCATGAACATAAATATCATGAAGGCTGCGTTGATTTGATTCAACTACATGCGTGAACATGTGCCAAGTCGAGTCACTCAATTCATTTAAAGGAGGATACCATCCCATCATACCGCATCATAATCATTCTAATAGCATGTTGGCACGAAAGGTAAACCATTATAACTCATAGCTAATCAAGCATGGCACAAGTAACTATAATCTCTAAATGCCATTGCAAATATGTTTACTTCATAATAGCTGACTCAGGAACGATGAATCATCATATTTACAAAAACAAGAGAGGTCGAGTTCATACCAGCTTTTCTCATCCCAATAAGACCATCATATATCGTCATTATTGCCTTTCACTCGCACGAGCGAACGATGTGTATAATAATAAGAGTGTACGTGCATTGGACTAAGCTGGAATCTGCAAGCATTCAACTCAAGAGAGAAAGCAAGTAATATGGGCTCTAGTTAAATAAACAATCATGCATATGAGAGCCACTAAGCATTTTCAATATGGTCTTCTCGACCCCCAAAGGAAAGGAAAGAAAATAAAAGAAAATAAAACTATTTACACGGGAAAGTTTCTAACAAGTAAAAAGAAGAACTAGAAATCTTTTTGGTTTTTCATTTTAATTCTTACTACAGGCAAGGAAATTAAACTAACTATTTTTTTTGGTTTTTCTCAAGGTTTATCAAACACACAAGAAGAAGACTAGAAAAAGAAATTTAAACTAGCATGGATAATACAATGAAAGAGTATGAGCACCGACGACTAGTGTGTGAACATGAATGTAAAGTCGGTGAGAAATACGTACTCCCCCAAGCTTAGGCTTTTGGCCTAAGTTGGTTTAATACCAAGGACCGCCTGGCTGATATCCATAAGTGAAACTGGGATTGTACTGAGATGCAGAGGCAACAGCCTCCTGGGCAGCAATGTGTTGGCGAGCTGCCTCCATTCCCCTCTCATATTTAGTGGCTTCTTCCCTGGTGACAACATATCTTCCTCTTGCCTGATAATCAAAAAGGTAGGGAGCAGGAAGAGTGACAGGGATGACGTTGCGTCTGTCATAGATTAGTCGATAATGGAGGAACTGTACATTCCTCTCAAGAAAATGATAACTAAACATAGCTTCTTTATCCAAATAAACAGGAGGCATTATCATATCTCCTTCTCGCGGGGCTATACCAAGAAAATTAGCCACACGGGTTGCATAAATTCCTCCAAAGAAATTTCCCTTTCTACTATTATTCTGCAACCTACGTGCAACAATTACCCCCAAGTTATAACCTTTACAACCTGACACAACATTCTTGAGGACACAAAGATCAGGGGCACACATGTGACATACCTCGTCCTTGTCGTTAATGCATCTACCAATAAAGAGAGCAAAGTAATGTAAAGCAGGAAAATGAATGCTCCTTATGGTAGCTTGTGCTACACCCCTAGATTCTCCCACAGTAATATTCGCAAGGAAATCTCTAAATTCAGATTTGAGAGGATCATTAATATTACCCCATTGCAGGAGTTTGCAAGCAGTTGTAAAATCCTCTAGGTCCATGGTGTAAGATGTATCATAAATATCAAATAGGACACTAGGAGAATGTCACACCCAATATGTGATACTATCCTAAAGAGACTCGAAGGTCCCACCAAGGATAGAACCGCATATTGAAACGCTTTTGCAAGGTGGATATCATTACATCAACATTACATAATAGATGGCAATACATACAAGAGGCATACAATGCCACACGAATATAACAATACATCATACACAAAATCAACATCCGACTACGGATGAAATTCAAACAGAAACTCAAACGACATCCACCCTGCTAGCCCAGGCTGCCAACCTGGAACCTATCCCCTGATCGAAGGAGAAGCAGAAGAAGAACTCCAAGACAAGCAAACATCGCTCTCGCATCATGATCATTGCATAACCTGTACCTGCAACTGTTGTTGTAGTAATCTGTGAGCCACGAGGACTCAACAATCCCATTACCATGGGTATCAAGACTAGCAAAGCTTAATGGGTAAGGAATGGGTAAAGTGGTGAGTTGCAGCAGCGACTAAGCATATATGGTGGCTAACATACGCAAATAAGAGCAAGAAGAGAGCAAGCAGAACGGTCGTGAAGCTAGCAATGATCAATAAGTGATCCTGAACTCCTACTTACATCAAGCATAACGCAAAGACCGTGTTCACTTCCCGGACTCCGCCGAAAAGAGACCATCACGGCTACACACGCGGTTGATGCATTTTAATTCGGATCTGGTGTCAAGTTATCTACTACCGGACATTAACAAATTCACATCTGCCCATAACTACGGGCACGTCTTTCGAAAGTTTATACCCTGCAGGGGTGTCCCAACTTAGCCCATGATAAGCTCTCGCGATCAACGAAGCATATACCTTCTCCCAGGAAGACCCGATCAGACTCCGAATCCCGGTTTACAAGACATTTCGACAATGGTAAAACAAGACCAGCAAGACCTCCCGATGTGCCGACAAATCCTGATAGGAGCTGCACATATCTCGTTCTCAGGGCACACAGGATAAGCTAAGCGTACATGTACCGACGTAATCCAAGTTGCCAAGGAATGGTCCCGCACGGTGCTCTAGTTTGGACCAACACTCGGAGGAGCACTGGGGGGGGGGGTAAATAAAGATGACCCTCGGGCTCCGGAAACCCAAGGGAAAAAGGGCTAGGTGAGGCAAATGGTAAAACCAAGGTTGGGCCTTGCTGGAGGAGTTTTATTCAAAGCGAACTGTCAAGGGGGTCCCATAAATCACCCAACCATGTAAGGAACGCAAAATCCGGGAACATAACACCGGTATGACGGAAACTAGGGCGGCAAGAGTGGAACAAAACACTAGGCATAAGGCCGAGTCTTCCACCCTTTACCAAGTATATAGATGCATTAATTAAATAAGAGATATTGTGATATCCCAACATAATCCTGTCCACCATGGAGCAATCTTCAACTTCACCTGCAACTAACAACGCTATAAGAGGGGCTGAGCAAAAGCGGTAACATAGCCAAGCAACGGTTTGCTAGGAAGGGTGAAAAGGTTAGAGGCTGACATGGCAATTTGGGAGGTGCGAGGAGCAAAAGATAGGTAGCACAGCATAGCGATAGAACGAAGCAACTAGCATAGCAATGATAGTAATGAGATCCAAGGTGACGGTCATCTTTCCTGAAGTCCTGCTAGGAAGAAGAACGAGTCCATGAAGAAGACGAACGGGAGTAGTCGAACGAATCCTCACAATCGCAACATTACTGGAACTAAGAAACAATACCGGAAAGAAACAAACAACATGGTAGATGCACAAGCATAAACATGGTATGATGCACAAACAAGTATGATGCATGTCCGGTTTAAAGAGGCATGTCATGGAAAAATGCAACAAACAATACTACAAGTTAAGTGGAGCTTAATATGCAACGAGTTGCATATTGACAAAACACCACATTGACATATTTAGTTTAATCTCGTTTAAGCTACCAAACAATATTAAATGTTGTTAAACATGGCAAGAGGTGAAGCATAATTAAACTACCTATCTAGGCAAGTTTAAATGAGGCCGGAACAACAAACAACAATTCCGGTAAATCCCCACATGGAAATTATGAATTTGGTACTTTTCTACCCTAAAACATATTTTATTGTTGTTAAACAAGAAAATAAAGTGCACCATGTTAAACTAGGCATTTTCCACCCCATTTACATATAAAGAACATTTAAAACCGAGCTACGGTTATTTAGTTATGAAATAAATCATTTTAACATGGCATTTGAGCAAATTTAAACAAACAACATTTTAAATATTTTAAACATGGATGAGAGTGGCAAAATGTTAAACTAGATGACATTCTAAGCATTTTACATGTATAAATTATTTTAATCCGATGCAGGGTTGATGAGTTATTATATGCATGAGGTGCAAGGGCTTTTCTGCAATTCTGAAAATCCTGGGATAAATTCTAAAATCACAGATCTGGAAAAATACTACACTGGGCCGAATCTGGCTGGGCCACAACAGAGCGGAGGGGCTGCTCACCCATGGGCTTCGGCCCGGTTTGGTGGAGGAGCTGGCAGGCCACGGCTGGGCCTTGGAGCGCTGCGGCTGGAGAGGCCCAGGCAGCAGGGCGACGGGTCAACGACGCTGGCGAGCGGTGCGGGACGAGCCGCTGGTTGACGCGGTCAACACGGGCGCGGGACTTGGCGCTGGTCGTCCTCCTCGCACAGGAGCAGGGCCAGGCGGAAGCAGGACTTGGTTTAGGCGCGAGCGGGCGATGACGAGCGGAGCTCGAGGCTGACAGTGAGGACGACGACTTGGCGGCAGCGAACTTGCCGGCGTCAGGGACGAGATGCTCGGGGAGCCTCTCGGGGCGAGAGGAGGCTGGCGTGGCCGCCTCCCAATGGAGCAGAGGCAAGGGAGGAGCAGAGCTTGGGGCAGCCAGACTTGCTGCTGGAACGGTAGCTCGCTGACGAGGGCTCGAGGCGCGACGGCGTTGGTCAAGGACAGAGGCACCAATGGAGTTGCGGCTTGCTCCTGATCGGAGAGAGAAAAAACATAACGATGAGCGAGGGAAAAGAAAATAGGGGAGAAGGAAGTAAAAGAGGGCGGAGCGGGAACGACGGCGTGACCTGGGCATCTCGTCGTCTTGCGAGAACGGGAAGACGGAGACCGGCCAGCTCGGGAGCATCTGCGGGTGCTCGGGCTCCTGGTTGTTGCTTGGGAGGCGCAAAGCTGAGGGCGACGGGGTTGAGTGGAGGCACACACGGGAGGATCTCGGGCTCCTACGGCATCGAGAGGTGCTGGTTGGTCTCTGCGATTTGGTGGAGGCGATGGATGGATTGGGGGAAAATCCCAAGGAGGAGGTGGCTGGCGCTGAAATCAACGGAGGAAGAGAGTGGTGATGGCGTGGGAATTTGGAGAAGGTGGAGGCTTGGCTGCGCTAGGATCCCGAGGAAGATCTTGGAGCGGCGGTGGCAGGGAGGGACAAACCTCCTACATCTTAGGGTTAGGCTAGATTAGGTGGGATTGGACTATAAATAGAGAAAGGAGGGAGATTTGGATCACCCGATCGAGATCAGATGGTCGATAAAGAACAGACTAGGGGAGTCCAACAACGACCCGAAAATATCTTAGGGATATTTGGGAATGATCTGTATGCAACGGTGATGACTGAGCGGTTCGGGTTCGGGCAGTTTCGAACGCGCGCAAAGGGATGGTGGCTATGCAGAGAGGGTGGGCATTCAGACGAGAGGGGAAAACAAAGACAATGGGGTCTGACGAAAAGCCACGAGGACAAGGGGTTTTGTTGGTCTCGGAGAAAGAGAGAAGAGAGGGGTCCAATTGTTCTGAGAGAAGGTCAACAAGGACAAGAGGTCTGGCAACAGGTCAACGAAGACAACGAGAGAAACGACAACTACTAATGGCTACGAGTTTTAAAGAAAACATGCGGATGCAATGCGGATGATGACATGAGATGAAATGCATGATATGAACAAAATGCAAAACGAAAGATAAAAACCCAACCACGAAGGAAATAACATATCGCATCTCCGGAAAAGGCAAGAGTTGGAGTTACGGATATGGAAAGTTGTATCCGGGGCGTTACAACACTCCACCACTACGAGAGGATCTCGTCCCGAGATCTAGGATGGCACCGGAGAGAAACGGAAGAGGAAGAGAAGAGGTAAAGCTAAGTTGCTTCTTTGACGAATGAGTGAAACCATGAACCTTGAGAGGTTGAGCAATATGAAAGAAAGAAAACAACAAAGGTGAACATAGTTGAAAACACTCCGTTAGAAAAGAGGAACAAGGGATACGATGAGAACCAAGAGGCTTAGTGATAAGATAGATATTGAAACCACTCCGGTTAAAACTAGATAGAGAAGGAATAAGAATAAAGAATTCAGGCAGCACTCTGGTTGAAAAGAGATGCAAGACTTGATAAGATGAAAAGAACTTGAAGAGATAACACAGATTGCCGGTTAAATGGATAAGCACAAAAAGAACATGATCCTCACAATTCGAGATGATGAGCGAAGAGAGCAACATCACATTGCCTCCGAAAGAAGGAATAGAAGATAGATCATTGGAATAACAGAATGGAGAAAAAAATGCCAACTTCTACCACAAAAGAACTTGGAAAGCACCCTTCCAAGAAGGTTATAACGGAGTTGTTGGAAAACCAACAACGAAAAGAATAAGCTTGTAGTGGGCTTATGGAAACATCTCAACACTTGAGGTGAAATTCTGCCACTAACGAAAAACAATTGCTTGTTTGAGATCAAAGAAGAGATGAAAACTTCTTTCGCCGAGAGGATAGGAGAAAACTCGGATCATTGATAAGCACCACAATAGCAACATTCCTTAGGGAAGGATTTAGGTGAAATATGACACAAGATAACTCCAACGAAGAGATTAATTTGGGTTGAAACAATTCATGATCGAAGAGAAAATGATGGTTTCACAATATCTCATTCTTGACAACTTGTGAATCATAAAACTTGAAGGGAAATTATCAAGAATGACATAACACCACCTCAAAAGATAATATAGAAGGAGTTGCACTTCGGAATACAAGATGAAGAATTCTTGAACTCCTCAAAACAAAACATGTGTTGAGCACCATGTTTATTTTAGAGTATAGCTTAGCAGATCATAACTTCGAGAGAAATCTTGAAGAACAATTGAAGAATGAAAAGAATCCTTGACGAACCACCATGTAGAGCCTCCATGAAGAACTCTGGTAATAAAAGGATGATAAAAAGAAAGAGAACTTGAAAACACAAGGTGAAGCCTTGCGATGATTTAGATGGAGCTTCGCGACGAGATAATGCGGAAAACTTGGAACTCCAGAAAAAGAATAGATGAAACACTAGAACCGAGAATTACTTCATCATGAACAATCTCCGGAAGAAAAGAATTGAATCACCTCGAGGAAATAATAATAAGATTTATTGTATGCTTATCCTTCATCAAATTAAATTGATGGCAAGCAATGGATTTTGCATATTACTTATTCTCGTAGAAAGGATTAAGAGAGATATAGCGCAAACTTGAGAAGGTATTGATGGAACCACCGGTGGGATTTGGAAACAACGAATATTTGATATGATAACGGAGGAAGAGAAATCCTGAACGAACCACCGGTAGGATTGAAACAATGAATGAATCGATATGAGAACATAGGAATAGGAGTCTTGAACAAACCGCCATAAGAATTAAGAAAACAAACAAAGAAAAGATAGCGAAACATTGGGAAGAATTAGAAAATGAACGAAGATACTTGAAGGGATTTAGATACATGAGAACAAAGAGATCATGAACTGATTAGAGGGTATTTGAACGATGCATCGGAAGAATTCGAGAACGAGAGTTGAAAGCTGAGAATGAATAATTCTGAGATGATGAGCTACGGAGAATCAATCTGAAAAGACTCTTGAATTGCTCCGGATGGGTGAAAAGAATTCTCACAATCGAAAACAATTATGAGAGGATGGCATCAAGCTTGAACTACGCATCTTTGGAAGAACGAGTAAGGATTTAAGAGGAACTCTTCTTCGGTCTTCAAAATCCGAGAATGACGACGAGAAACACCACCATGAATTGTTGAGATACCCCGGAAGAATTAAAAGAGGAAAGGTTGAGCCAAAGATGAAAAGAATTTGAAAACGACCTTGGAGAAGGCATGTGACTGATGAAAATTCATTCTTACATCAAACATGGAAATGAATTTGAGAATCGCTCCTGATAATTCGAAGAGTCAGGTAAGATCCTGGGAAAAGACCTGTGGGTTAGGGCCCACTCAAAAGAAAACACCGTTGAAAATGATTTTAAAGAGAGATTGCACCGGTTGAATTAAATGGCTTGAATGAGAGAATAACCTTGAAGTAACTCGAACAGATTAAGAATGGAAACATGATTCTTCTGAGATATCTTGAGCACTCCGGATAAGAATAGAGAGAGGTGAACAATTAAGAGGTGCACTGACATGGAAAAACATTTGAAACGAGGAAAAGAATATGATGATTATCGAAAGCTTGAATTGGATCCACCGGAGAAGAAACAACAATGAAGGATGATGAACTTGAAATTGTTGAGCATCTTCATGGGAAATCACCGGATAAGAACATTGATTGAAAAGAGTGAAGTGACTTCACATGAATAAATGGATACTTGATTAAAATAAATGAGTCCTTGAAGAAAAGGGTGGGAGGGTGGGGAAAAACAAAGACAACTTGGGATGAACGAAACAAACACCATTGAGAAAACTTAGAATTGATCTTGCGGATGGGGAGAATGATGGATCATCTCAAAGAGAAGCGCACCGGTTGGAAAAGTATTAACATGACAACCTCAATGATAAAAAAGGATTAGTATTCACATAGCAATATGATAACACCGTTTAGGAAAGGTATGGATTCAACATTTGACTTCGAAGCAACTCGAATACCACAAATAAAACAAAACAAAAGATTTGGCTTGCAGAATAAGCCGGAACAAATACATATGATAGAGATTTACCCAATCCCATATCATGCATCTGTCGAAAAGATATTCTAGGAGCTACTTGAATTCCCACCTATAAAACTCCCAAAACTTTCTGGTTATGCAATCTGGTGTTGGGGATACAGGGGAAGCAATACATCTCACCCAAACTAACAATCCCTACATCCAACTGTATCCATCCGTCAACACATAACCAAGAAAACTCCGGAAATTGTGTACCTCAACCTTCGAAAAGCATCCATTATAAGAGCTATGGCAATACTCCCGAACTCCCCAGTACTGGGTGGCGTCGAGGTTATCTCACGAACAACTGCATAAAAGAGATTTTCGATGTCGGCAAAACTCAGGTATTCCAGAACTGCAACGATAAAATTGTGACGACAACACCTCGGAGCTCAACTCCCCGGGTCACTGCCACATAAAAGACAGGAGGCACCAAGAACAATGTTCTCGTCACAAAACCATCGGAACGATTCAAAGATACCCGCGTGATCCTAATTTTTTTTTGTGAAAAATTGAGGAGAGGAAAGACAAAACATCTACGTCGAGAGTCCTCACCAGAGCGACGAAGGGGCTGAGGAGTAAAAAGAATCCTACTCTCCGATATATATATTCCTAAGACTCGAAATAGTTTTTTTCTAGACTCAACAACGACCAACAATCAAGGGGGCTCCTATGGTCGGTCGAGGCTCTGATTACCAACTTGTCACGCCCAATATGCGATACTATCCTAAAGAGACTCGAAGGTCCCACCAAGGATAGAACCGCATATTGAAACGCTTTTGCAAGGTGGATATCATTACATCAACATTACATAATAGATGGGAATACATACAAGAGGCATACAATGCCACACGAATACAATAATACATCATACACAAAATCAACATCTGACTACGGATGAAACACAAACAGAAACTCAAATGACATCCACCCCGCTAGCCCAGGCTACCGACCTGGAACCTATCCCCTGATCGAAGGAGAAGCAGAAGAAGAACTCCAAGACAAGCAAACATTGCTCTCGCGTCATGATCATTGCATAACCTGTACCTGCAACTGTTGTTGTAGTAATCTGTGAGCCACGAGGACTCAGCAATCCCATTACCATGGGTATCAAGACTAGCAAAGCTTAATGGGTAAGGAAGGGGTAAAGTGGTGAGGTTGCAGCAGCGACTAAGCATATATGGTGGCTAACATACGCAAATAAGAGCGAGAAGAGAGCAAGCGGAACGGTCGTGAAGCTAGCAATGATCAATAAGTGATCCTGAACTCCTACTTACGTCAAGCATAACCCAAAGACCGTGTTCACTTCCCGGACTCCGCCGAAAAGAGACCATCACGGCTACACACGCGGTTGATGCATTTTAATTCGGATATGGTGTCAAGTTATCTACAACCGGACATTAACAAATTCCCATCTGCCCATAACCGCGGGCACGACTTTCGAAAGTTTATACCCTGCAGGGGTGTCCCAACTTAGCCCATGATAAGCTCTCACGATCAATGAAGGATATACCTTCTCCCAGGAAGACCCTATCAGACTCGGAATCCCGGTTTACAAGACATTTCGACAATGGTAAAACAAGACCAGCAAGACCTCCCGCTGTGCCGACAAATCCCGATAGGAGCTGCACATATCTCGTTCTCAGGGCACACCGGATAAGCTAAGCGTACAGGTACCGACGTAATCCAAGTTGCCAAGGAATGGTCCCGCACGGTGCTCTAGTTTGGACCAACACTCGGAGGAGCACTGGCCCCGGGGGGGGGGGGGTAAATAAAGATGACCCTCGGGCTCCGGAAACCCAAGGGAAAAAGGGCTAGGTGAGGCAAATGGTAAAACCAAGGTTGGGCCTTGCTGGAGGAGTTTTATTCAAAGCGAACTGTCAAGGGGGTCCCTTAAATCACCCAACCGCGTAAGGAACGCAAAATCCGGGAACATAACACCGGTATGACGGAAACTAGGGCGGCAAGAGTGGAACAAAACACTAGGCATAAGGCCGAGTCTTCCACCCTTTACCAAGTATATAGATGCATTAATTAAATAAGAGATATTGTGATATCCCAACATAATCCTGTCCACCATGGAGCAATCTTCAACTTCACCTGCAACTAACAATGCTATAAGAGGGGCTGAGCAAAGGCGGTAACATAGCCAAGCAACGGTTTGCTAGGAAGGGTGAAAAGGTTAGAGGCTGACATGGCAATTTGGGAGGCGTGAGAAGCAAAAGATAGGTAGCACAGCATAGCGATAGAACGAAGCAACTAGCATAGCAATGATAGTAATGAGATCCAAGGTGACGGTCATCTTGCCTGAAGTCCCGCTAGGAAGAAGAACGAGTCCATGAAGAAGACAAACTGGAGTAGTCGAACGAATCCTCACAATCGCAACATTACCGGAACTAAGAAACAATATCGGAAACAAACAAACAACATGGTAGATGCACAAGCATAAACATGGTATGATGCACAAACAAGTATGATGCATGTCCGGTTTAAAGAGGCATGGCATGGCAAAATGCAACAAACAATACTACAAGTTAAGTGGAGCTAAATATGCAACGAGTTGCATATTGACAAAACACCACATTGACATATTTAGTTTAATCTCGTTTAAGCTACCAAACAATATTAAATGTTGTTAAACATGACAAGAGGTGAAGCATAATTAAACTACCTATCTAGGCAAGTTTAAATGAGGCCGGAACAACAAACAACAATTCCGGTAAATCCCCGCATGGAAATTATGAATTTGGTACTGTTCTTCCCTAAAACATATTTTATTATTGTTAAACAAGAAAATAAAGTGCACCATGTTAAACTAGGCATTTTCCCACCCCATTTACATATAAAGAACATTCAAAACCGAGCTATGGTTATTTAGTTATGAAATAAATCATTTTAACATGGCATTTGAGCAAATTTAAACAAACAACATTTTAAACATTTTAAACATGGATGAGAGTGGCAAAATATTAAACTAGATGACATTCTATGCATTTTACATATATAAATTATTTTAATCCGATGTAGGGTTGATGAGTTATTATATGCATGAGGTGCAAGGGCTTTTCTGCAATTATGAAAATCCTGGGATAAATGCTAAAATCGCAGATCTGAAAAAATACTAAACTAGGCCGAATCTGGCTGGGCCACAACAGAACGGAGGGGCTGCTCACCCATGGGCTTCGGCCCGGTTCGGTGGAGGAGCTGGCAGGCCGCGGCTGCGCCTTGGAGCGCTGCGGCTGGAGAGGCCCAGGCAGCAGGGCGACGGGTCAACGACGCGGGCGAGCGGTGCGGGAGGAGCCGCTGGTTGACGGGGTCAACACGGGTGCGGGACTTGGCGCTGGTCGTCCTCCTCACATAGGAGCAGGGCCAGGCGGAAGCGGGACTTGGTTTAGGCGCGAGCGGGCGACGACGAGCGGGGCTCGAGGCTGACAGAGAGGACGACGGCTTGGTGGTGGAGAACTTGCCGGCATCGGGGACGAGGTGCTCGGGGAGCCTCTCGGGGCAAGAGGAGGCTGGCGTAGCCATCTCCCGATGGAGCAGAGGCAAGGGAGGAGCAGAGCTTGGGGCGGCCGGACTTGCTGCTGGAACGGTAGCTCGCCGACGAGGGCTCGAGGCGCGACGACGTTGGTCAAGGACAGAGGCACCAATGGAGTTGCGGCTTGCTCCTGATCGGAGAGAGAAAAAAACATAACGATGAGCGAGGGAAAAGAAAACAGGGGAGAAGGAAGGAAAAGAGGGCGGCGTGGGAACGACGGCGTGACCTGGCCATCTCGTCGTCTTGCGAGAACGGGAAGACGGAGACCGGCCAGCTTGGGAGCATCTGCGGGTGCTCGGGCTCCTGGTTGCTGCTCGGGAGGCGCGAAGCAGAGGGCGACGGGGTCGAGTGGAGGCGCACACGGGAGGAGCTCGGGCTCCTACGGGATCGAGAGGGGCTGGTTGGTCTCTGCGATGTAGTGGAGGCGATGGATGGATCGGGGGAAAATCCCAAGGAGGATGTGGCTGGCGCTGAAATCAACGGAGGAAGAGAGTGGCGATGGCGTGGGAATTTGGAGAAGGTGGAGGAAGATCTTGGGGCGGCGGCGCCAGGGAGGGACAAACCTCCTAGGTTTTAGGGTTAGGCTAGATTAGGTGGGATTGGACTATAAATAGAGAAAGGAGGGAGATTTGGATCACCCGATCGAGATCGGATGGTCGATAAAGAACAGACTAGGGGAGTCCAACAACAACCCGAAAATATCTTAGGGATATTTGGGAATGATCTGTATGCAACGGTGATGACTGAGCGGTTCGGGTTCGTGCAGTTTCGGACGCACGCAAAGGGATGGTGGCTTTGCAGAGAGGGTGGGCATTCAGATGAGAGGGGAAAACAAAGACAATGGGGTCTAACGAAAAGCCACGGGGACAAGGGGTTTTGTTGGTCTCGAAGAAAGAGAGAAGAGAGGGGTCCAATTGTTCTGAGAGAAGGTCAACAAGGACAAGAGGTCTAACAACAGGTCAATGAAGACAACGAGAGAAACGACAACTACTAACGGCTACGAGTTTTAAAGAAAACATGCGGATGCAATGCGGATGATGACATGAGATGAAATGCATGATATGAACAAAATGCAGAACGAAAGACAAAAACCCAACCGCGAAGGAAATAACATATCGCATCTCCGGAAAAGGCAAGAGTTGGAGTTACGAATATGGAAAGTTGTATCCGGGGCGTTACAACACTCCACCACTACGAGAGGATCTCGTCCCAAGATCTAGGATGGCACCGGAGAGAAACAGAAGAGGAAGAGAAGAGGTAAAGCTAAGTTGCTTCTTTGATGAATGAGTGAAACCACGAACCTTGAGAGGTTGAGCAATATGAAAGAAAGAAAACAACGAAGATGAACATAGTTGAAAACACTCCGTTAGAAAAGAGGAACAAGGGATACGGCGAGAACCAAGAGGTTTAGTGATAAGATAGATATTGAAACCACTCTGGTTAAAACTAGATAGAGAAGGAATAATAATAAAGAATTCGGGCAGCACTCCGGTTGAAAAGAGATGCAAGACTTGATAAGATGAAAAGAACTTGAAGAGATAACACAGATTGCCGGTTAAATGGATAAGCACGAAAAGAACATGATCCTCACAATTCGAGATGATGAGCAAAGAGAGCAACATCACATTGCCTCCGAAAGAAGGAATAGAAGATAGATCATTGGAATAACAGAATGGAGAAGAAAATGCCAACTTCTACCACAAAAGAACTTGGAAATCACCCTTCCAAGAAGGTTATAACGGAGTTGTTGGAAAACCAACAACGAAAAGAATAAGCTTGTAGTGGGCTTAGAGCCCATACCATGCATTAGAATTACTTCGAACCTCAAAAATTTAACATGCAAGCTCAAGAACAGGGTCACCAAGACAACAAGGATTTGCAATGAATAAAGCACTAAAACAAAAACTAATTGGACCAATGGAGGAGTCACATACAAGCAACAATCTCCCAAAGCATTTTTGTGAATGGAGCTTTGATCTAAGAGATCGAAAATCGAAGCAAAACAAGCTAGAACTCGTGCTTGAGCTGGATGGGGATTTTTTTGGGTAGAAGATGGAGTGTGTGGGTGCTGGCATAAGTGGAGGGGAGCCACCAGGGGCCCACGAGATAGGGGGGCGCGCCCTACAGGGGGGCCCTCCTCTCTCGTGGCCTGGTGCTTGGCCCTCCTGTAGTGTTTTCAGTGCCTAAAATCCCCAAATATTCCAGAAAAAATCATACTAAATTTGCAGGGCAGTTGGAGCACTTCTATTTTCGGACAATTTTTTATTGCACGGATAATTCAGAAAACAGACGGATAATACTATTTTGCTTTATTAAATCTAAATAACAGAAAGTAAAAAGAGAGTACAGAAGGTTGTGCCTTCTAGTTTCGTCCATCTCGTGGTCATCAAAATGAACCCGCTAACAAGGTTGATCAAGTCTTGTTGACAAACTCATTCCGAATAACACGGAACCGGAGAAACTTCGAATAACACTAAGTTACCTCAACGGGGATATGAAAATCCCCAACAATAAGAATATCATATCTTTTCTTGACAGTGGGGAGAGGAAATTCAAAACCTCCAAAAATGATAGTTGGAAATTTTTCAATAGAATTGATGCTATGAACTTGAGATTGCTTCCTCGGAAAGTGTACCGTATGCTCATTGCCATTAACATGAAAGTGACATTGCCTTTGTTGCAATCAATAACAGCCCCTGCAGTATTAAGAAAAGCTCTACCAAGGATAATAGGCATACTATCGTCCTTGGGAATATCAAGAATAACAAAGTCCGTTAAGATAGTGACATTTGCAACCACAACAGGCACATCCTCACAAATACCGACAGGTATAGCAGTTGATTTATCAGCCATTTGCAAAGATATTTCAGTAGGTGTCAACTTATTCAATTCAAGTCTATGATATAAAGAGAGAGGCATAACACTAACACCGGCTCCAAGATCACATAAAGCAGTTCTAACATAATTTCTTTTAATAGAGCATGGTATAGTTGGAACACCCGGATCTCCAAGTTTCTTTGGTATTCCACCCTTAAAAGTGTAATTAGCAAGCATGGTGGAAATTTCAGCTTCCGGTATCTTTATTTTATTTGAGATGATATCCTTCATGTATTTAGCATAAGGATTTACTTTAAGCATATCAGTTAAGCGCATACGTAAGAAAATAGGTCTAACCATTTCAGCAAAGCGCTCAAAATCCTCATCATCCTTTGACTTGGATGGTTTAGGAGGAAATGGCATGGGTTTCTGAACCATGGTTCTCTTTCTTTACCGTGCTTCCTAACAACAAAATCTCTCTTATCATAACGTTGGTTTCTTGATTGTGGGTTATCAAGGTCAACAACAGGTTCAATCTCTACATCATTATTATTACTAGGTTGAGCATCCACATGAACATCATTGTTAGCATTATCATCAGGTTCATGTTCATCACCTGATTGCGTTTCAGCATCAGAGATAGAAGTATTATTGGGATTCTCAAGTGTTTCAATATTAGGTTCACTAGAAGTTTGCAAAGTCCTATCATTTTTCTTTTTCTTCTTCATAGAAGAACTAGGAACATCTAGATTATTATTCTGAGAATCTTGTTCAATTCTTTTAGGGTGGCCTTCAGGATACAAAGGTTCCTGAGTCATTCTACCAGTTCTAGTAGACACTCTAACGGCAAAGTCATTTTTATTATTCAATTGATCAAGCAAATCATTTTGAGCTTTGAGTACTTGCTCAGCTTGAGTAGCAACCATAGAAGCATATTTGCTAACGCGGTGAAGTTCATCTTTAACTCTAGCCAGATTATCACCTACGCGTCCTATCTCGAAAGCATTATTCTTTAACTCTCTACCAACATAAGTATTAAAACTTTCTTGTCTAGCCATAAAGTCATCAAATTCATCCAAGCATGGGCTATGAAATTTAGTAGAGGGTATTTCAACTTTATCGTATCTATAGAGAGAATTTACCTTTACTACCTGTGTCGGGTTATCAAGACAATGTAGTTCTTCAGGCGGTATATTCAGACCATGTATTTCTTCATTAGGTGGTAAATTCTTAACATCTTCAGCTTTAATACCTTTTTCTTTCATTGATTTATTTGCCTCTTGCATATCTTCAGGACTGAGGAATAAAACACCTCTCTTCTTTGGAGTGGGTTTAGGAATAGGCTCAGGAGTTGGCTCAATTGGTTCAGGAATTACTTCCAGAACTGGCTCGGGAAGAGTCCAATTATTTTTTTTGACCGTGAAGAGTCCAATTATTCTCATTAGTCGACATATTATTCAATAATATTTCAGCTTCGTCGACTGTTCTTTCCCTGCAAACACAACCAGCACAACTATCCAAGTGGTCCTTGGAAGCATCGGTTAGTCCATTATAAAAGATATCAAGTATTTCATTTTTCTTAAGATGATGATCGGGCAAAGCATAAAGCAACAGGATAAGCCTCCCCCAAGCTTGTGGGAGACTCTCTTCTTTGGTTTGCACAAAATTATATATTCCCGCAAGGCAGCTTGTTTCTTATGAGCAGGGCAATATTTAGCAGAGAAGTAATAAATCATATCCTGGGGACTACGCACACAACCAGGAGCAAGAGAATTATACCAAGTCTTAGCATCACCCTTCAATGAGAACGGAAATATCTTAAGGATATATAAATAGCGAGACTTCTCATCATGAGTAAATAGGGTGGCTATATCATTTAGCTTGGTAAGATGTGCCACGACAATTTCAGATTCAATGCCATAAAAAGGATCAGATTCAACTAAAGTAATAATATCAGGATCAATTGAGAATTCATAATCCTTATCAGTAACATAGATAGGTGAAGTAGCAAAAGTAGGATCGGGTTTCATTCTAGCATTAAGAGACTGCTGCTTCCATTTAGCTAATAATTTCTTAAGATCATTTCTATCATTGCAAGCAAGAATTTCCATAGCAGGGTTTTCATTCATAACATAACCCTTAGGAACAACAGGTAAAACATAATCATTGGGGGAACGTTCATCATCACTATCATCAATAGCATCTTCAATATTTTCATTCCCCCTAACTCTAGCAAGTTGTTCATCAAGAAATTCACCTAATGGCAAAGTAGTTGTAAAGCCCCGGATGCGATGCGTCAGGTGTCTGTCAGTTATTCGCCGTTGTTGCCATGTCATTGCTTGCATGTTGCATTTTGCCATTTCATCATCTGCATTTCATCTGCATGTTTTTCAAAACTTGCATCCGTTCGGGTTCCGCCGGTTCTCTCCGTTGTCCGTTCGGAGTCCAGACACACTCGCACGTGCCCGCGACACCTCCGAAATATATTTTATAAGTGGCATAAAAATGTTCTCGGAATGGGTTGGAACTTGGCGTGCGGTCTTATTATAGTGTAGACAGAGCGCCTGTCAAGTTTCGTCACATTCGGAGTCCATTTGATAGCCCAACCGTTAAACCTATAACCGCAATATAGTCGGTATATTCGTCGGGTGTTCTCGGTCTCCGAAAACCTGTGCCGGGCTGCTATCTCTTCTCTCCTTATAGCCTAGCCCATCTACACAGCCCACCTAACCCACTACCTCCCCTCCGACCGGAACCATCGGATCGCGATCGGAGGCTCCGGAACGCTCCAGAGCCCCCTAACCCTAGACCCCTGCCTATTTAAACACCCCCACATGCCATTTTGGCCTTCTCCTCCCTCCTCCTCGAAACCCGCGCCCCCCCAATCATCAGCCAGCCGCCTCCCACCTTCTCTCCTCGAAATCCGTGCCCAGCCAGCACCCCGCCGCCACTTGTCGTGCCCCATCGGCCAGCCCCGTCGCCGGCGACACGCGCAGCCAACCAGGCGTTGCCACGTCGCCCCAGCCTCCTCCCCCCGCTGCCAGCCCTCCAGGGCCCAGATCCGGCCCGCCGTCGGGCCGAAACAGGCCCCGCCAGCCCGCGCGCCTCCCAGTTGTGCCCGACCCTGCCGCCCGATGCCCGAGTGCTCGTCCCCGAGCTCCTCGCCGGAGCCCCTTCACCGCTTCACGCCACCGCCGTCTCGCCGTGATCCGCCGCGCCCCAGGTCACCGCGCCACCTCGCCGTCCTCTCCTTTTCCTCCTCACCCCCCTCTCTCTCTAATCCCCGAGCTCTCTCTCTCCCTCGTACCCCGCAGGAGCCGCCATGGACGAGCCCAGCCGCAAGCTCTTCTTTGCCGGATCTCGCGTACCCAACGCCGCCGAGCCTCCTAGGTGCCGGAAATGGGTGCGCATGGCCAGGTCCACCTGGATCCGGCCAGGCCCCTTCGGATCATGCCGCCTCATCGCCGGAGAAGGCCGCCGCCGCCCAGGTCCCACTCGGGGTCGAGGAGGCGACGCCCCTGCGCCCCTCCTAGGTCGGCCCCTCGCGTCTAGTGGGCCACGACCTCGCCCGAGGCCCGCTGCAGCCTCTCCTTCCTCTCTGGGCCGAAGCCCGTGGTGAGATACCCCCGTATTCCCTCTCAGTGCGTACGATAACTAGATTGCACCGTCATGTTTTTTTTCCTGAAATTCGCCTAAGTCCCTAAATAACTGCATTTTGGTGCCCACTTTGTCATGTCATATCTTGTTGCATACTGCTCCGTTTCGTGTGTTTAATATATCCAAATGTTCGTCATGACATGCTATACATTTTGTTCCATTGAGCCATGCTTGTTTGAGATCATCTTGATGCCTAAATCATCGATGCAAGAGTGCTATATAATGTTGTCTGCTGTCTGTTAACAGAACATGCTCATTTGTCTTTTTTGCCATGTTTGATGTGTGCATCCTATGAGCATGAGCTCTACATGTGTTTTGAACTAAATCATGCCATCTTTACAAGAGTGCTCGCCATGTATTTTTGTGAGTCTTGTACTGAGTGCATCAAGCTTTTTAAGTAGGGTACATGTTGTTACTGTTTTGCTAGGCTGAATCTGTTATTTCGTGATGCTATATAAAACTGTTGCTACAAGTCATTCTATGCATAATCTGGAGATGTTCACTAAGGATGTTTTCTTATACATGTCATTCTATATCCATCCATGCCCCTGGTTGCATTTATAACCTGCTGTAGCTTGTCGTTATCTTGCTCCAAAGTTGCTAAATAATGTTGCTGTCAGCCTGTTAACATTAAGTTCAATGTTGCCATGATTGTTGTTAGTGATCCATGCACCCTATGAACTGGCTCTTGCCATGATTAGGTTCATAAACATGTCTTCTTACTGTTGGTTACCTTGTATTGCCATTTAATGCTCTGTGGTGAGTGGTACAAGCTCACCAACATGCCTACTTATTGTTATTCATGCCATGTTTGAATCTGTCATATAACTTGCTATGTTTACATGGGTGTCATCATATTTTCTGTTCCTTTTTGGCTCATGGCCAGTAAAGGACTTTTGTTCTATGCAATTAGTACGTTCCTGCCATGCCTTTGTTTGCCATGATAAATTCATGTAGCATGTTGTTTGATAGCTCTAAACATTGCAACCTGATGTTATTTCTGCTAAATCTGAAACTGTTATTATTTGCAATCTTGCCATGTGTGTTTGAGCATGTTCTAGTGATTTATGGAGATAGCTCAGTGTTCATGTTTTGTTATGCTTTACCTGTAAATCATGTCCATGTCTTTTGTTTTCATGTTAAGGTGTTGTAGCATGTTGTTTTTATGCTCGCAATATGCCTAGTTGCTGTTTTGGACAGCTTCTCCTTTAAACTTGTATAGAGTGTATGTGTTGAACCGTTGCTCCATTTTGAGTGTGCTCTATATGAAACTTGCTTGGTTTTGCATGTAGTTTCATATTATCATGTTGCATCCTTGTTTTGAGGTGTTTGCTTGATGTTTGGATGCCTTTTGCATCAATGTCATGTTTAACTTGTTTTGCTCATATCTTCTAGGCCGTAGCTCCAAACTAAATGAACTTTATATGTAACTTGACTAGAATTTCGTGTAGATCATCTTGGTGCATCTTAACTTGCTGTTTAACAACTTGAACATAAGGTTTATTCAGATCTGGACCAATTTCGAAATTTGCATATGAGGACTTACCGGAATTGTTATACGTTGTTCCCGGCCTCATTTAAACTTGCCTTGATGTGTTGCTCTTGTTTGCGTCATCTCTTGCCATGAGTAGCTTCATGTAGCCTTGTCATGCATCATGCTTGTTGTGCATCATGTCTTGTTCATGTGTGGTGTGTTTACCATGTTGTGTGCTTCTTTTCGATAGTTCCTGTTTCGTTGCGATCGTGAGGATTCGTTCGTCTACGCTTCGTTCGGCTTCATCCATTCGTCTTCTTCATGGACTCGTTCTTATTCCTTGCGGGATTTCAGGCAAGATGACCGTCACCTTGGATCTCATTACTATCATTGCGATGCTAGTTGCTTTGTTCTATCGCTTTGCTGCGCTACCTATCATTTGCTCTTCAAGCCTCCCAATTGCCATGTCAGCCTCTAACCTTTTTCACCCTTCCTAGCAAACCGTTGTTTGTCCATATTACCGCTTTGCTCAGCCCCTCTTATAGCGTTGTTAGTTGCAGGTGAAGTTGAAGATTGCTCCGTGGTGGACATGATTATGTTGGGATATCACAATATCTCTTATTTAATTAATGCATCTATATACTTGGTAAAGGGTGGAAGACTCGGCCTTATGCCTGGTGTTTTGTTCCACTCTTGCCGCCCTTGTTTCCGTCATATTGGTATTATGTTCCCGGATTTTGCGTTCCTTACGTGGTTGGGTGATTTATGGGACCCCCTTGACAGTTTGCTTTGAATAAAACTCCTCCAGCAAGGCCCAACCTTGGTTTTACCATTTGCCTCACCACCACCTACATTTCCCTTGGGAGTAATTAACCCAAGGGTCATCTTTATTTTAGCCCCCCCGGGCCAGTGCTTGTCTAAGTGTTGGTCCGAACCGAGCTGCCTGCGGTCCACCTCGGGGAAACTCGAAGTCTGGTTTTACTCGTAGCTAGTCTCATCCGGTGTTGCCTTGAGAACGAGATATGTGCAGCTCCTATCGGGATTTGTCGGCGCATCGGGCGGCTTTGCTGGTCTTGTTTTACAAATGTCGAAATGTCTTGTAAACCGGGATTCCGAGTCTGACCGGGTCTTCGTGGGAGAAGGTATATCCTTCGTTGATCGCGAGAGCTTATCATGGGCTAAGTTGGGACACCCCTGCAGGGTTATAATCTTTCGAAAGCCGTTCCCGCGGTTATGTGGCAGATGGGAATTTGTTAATGTCCGGTTGTAGATAACTTGACACCAGATCCGAATTAAAAAGCATCAACCGCGTGTGTAGCCGTGATGGTCTCTTTTCGGCGGAGTCTGGGAAGTGAACACGGTTTTTGGGTTATGTTTGACGTAAGTAGGAGTTCAGGATCACTTCTTAATCATTGCTAGCTTCACGACCGTCCCACTTGCTCTCTTCTCGCTCTTATTTGCGTATGTTAGCCACCATATATGCTTAGTCGCTGCTGCAACCTCACCACCTTTACCCCTTCCTTTCCCATTAAGCTTTGCTAGTCTTGATACCCATGGTAATGGGATTGTTGAGTCCTCGTGGCTCACAAATTACTACAACAATAGTTGTAGGTACATGTTTCGCGATGATCTTGATGCGAGAGCGATGTTTGCTTGTCTTGGAGTTCTTCTTCTGCCTCTTCTTCGATCAGGGGATAGGTTCCAAGTCGGCAGCCTGGGCTAGCACAGTGGATGTCGTTTGAGTTTCTGTTTGTGTTTCATCCATAGTCGGGTGATGCTATTATGTATTGTGATGTTGTATTCGTGTGGCATTCTATGCCTCTTGTATGTATCCCCATCTATTATGTAATGTTGATGTAATGATATCCACCTTGCAAAAGTGTTTCAATATGCGGTTCTATCCTTGGTGGGACCTTCGAGTCTCTTTAGGATAGTATCGCATATTGGGCGTGACAAGTTGGTATCAGATCCTCGACCGACCCTAGGAGCCCCCCTTGATTGATCGTGTAGTTTGGCCGTTGTCGAGTCTAGAAGAAAATTGTTTTCGGAGTCTAGTTATATCGGAGAGTAGGAATTCGTTTTACTCCTCAGCCCCTTCGTCGCTCTGGTGAGGAATCTTGACGTAGGTGTTTTGAATTATTCCTCTTCCCCTTCAAATTTTCTTTAGGATCACGCAGTTGGTTTTCCGGTAGTTGTTCCTCAGCTCTTTTTATCCGGTGCATTTCTTGTCAAGTTGACTTGAGCCTCTTCATCTTTGAGTTCAATCCTCAGTTGTTTTTTCCCACCCGCCCACCCTTTTCTTCTCAGAGCCGGAGTCCGTAATCGAGTATCCATCCTACTCGTGCGAAGTCTTTGCTTTCTTTCCTCAATGATTTCAACCGGTGTTTTCTCTTCAAGTTATTCGTCGGTTTCCCCTTCCAAGTGCCTTTGTTTTTCCCGCCCTCCCACCCTCTTCTTCCCGGAGCCT